>NC_046155.1:166749879-166755446 GCF_011064425.1 Rattus rattus
CACTGGGCTCTGTAGACTACAGTGATTCAGCCTCCTTAGCTGGATCCCTTGTTGCATTGCTAGACGTGGAATGCAGGGACCCAAACATGCTAATCATTACTGTATGATGAGCCGTGTCCAGCCTTCTGGATCAGTTTTGAAGGTTAAAACCAGGAAGCTAAGCAGGCAGGTGAAGGCATTCCTATAGCCCAATACTGAGCAGGCAGAGAGGCGCGGCCATACCCTTAGCATCTCGCTGTGGATTCTAGGCCTGTTCTCTGGAGGGTCAAGCTACATTCACAGCCTAGGAAGTTTTATCACTTGAACATCTTGGAGAAATGGAAGTCCCTCTACTAAGATGAGTCCTATATAGACCGATAGATCTCCTAGTGAGTGCTGATAGGAAGTGACTAGTGCAGGCCTGCCATGGAAGGCTCTCAGCCTACATACAATCTCTGGATGTCATGACCTAGACCTAGATGGGCCTAGACAGAGTCTTCATTCTGAAGACGTTGGGGGCAGGGGGTGCTGAAGTGCCTGACCAATGGTACTCATTCTGGGCTCTATTTCCCTTGGGTGGGCTGGAGAGATGGCTCAGCGGTTAAGAGCACTGACTGCTCTCCCAGAGGTCCTGAGTTCAAATCCCAGCAACCACATGGTGGCTCACAGCCATCTGTAATGAGACCTGATGCCCTCTTCTATTTTCCTGGGATATCATGTGCCCCTTCTGGTCATTATAGTTCAAGGTCACACCTGTGAGGTGTGAAGAGGAGCTGGAGCTGTGCAGGTGCAGGTGCAGGTGCAGGTGCAGGTGCAGGTGCAGGTGCAGGTGCAGGTGCAGGTGCAGGTGCAGGTGCAGGTGCCAGTGGTGTCTGAGCCCCACCTGCTTCAGCTGCAATCTGGCCTTTCTGTGCCCAGTTCCTCATTTGTTTTTTGAGACAGGGTCTCATATAGCCGAGGCTTGCTATGTAGCTAAGGATGGCCTTGAATTCACCAACCTCCCTTGCCTCAGCCTCCAAAGTGCTGAGATTACAGGTATGAGCTGCCATACCAAGCCTCCACTTCCCCCAACCCCTGGACAGGGCCTCAGCCTGTAGTCCAGGCTAGCCTGAACTCACTGTAGTCCAGACTGTCCTTAAACTCACAGCTACAGGCCTGCATTGTTTTCCCAATTGCTGGGATTCTAGCATGAGCCACCACAGCTGGCTGTCCCTGACTTTTGTCATCTGTTTTGGTTGCTGCTGTTTGTTTTGTTTTTTTTTCCGGAGCTGGGGACCGAACCCAGGGCCTTGCACTTGCTAGGCAAGCGCTCTACCACTGAGCTAAATCCCCAACCCCGGTTGCTGCTGTTTTGACACAAGGTCTTGCTCTACATAAAACACTGGGGTTTGGCCTCCAAATCCCAGATCCTCCTGCCTCACCCTCCTCCACACCTCAGCCGTTCTAAGGACACTGCCCAGGGCGATGCTATACACCTCTAATCTCCGTGCTCTGAAGGCAGAGGCAGAAGTATCTTTATGAGTTCAAGGCCAGCCTGCTTTATACAGTGAGTTCCAGGACAGCTAGGACTACACAGATCCTGCCTCAAACAAACAAACAAACAAACAAACAAACAAAGAAGAATAGCAGAATGAGGCGAGCCAATGCTCTGTACCACACAGGACTCACACAAGCCACATAGGTCTAATTAAGAAAATGTACCAGGGGGTTGGGGATTTAGCTCAGTGGTAGAGCGCTTGCCTAGGAAGCGCAAGGCCCTGGGTTCGATCCCTAGCTCCGAAAAAAAGAACCAAAAAAAAAAAAAAAAATGTACCAGGCAGTGGTGGGACACAACTTTGATCCCCGTACTTGGGAGGCAGAGACAGGAGGTTATTTATGAGTTCAAGGCCAGCCTGGTTTACAGAGTTCCAGAACAGCCAGGACTACACAGAGAAACCCTGTCTCAAAAAACAAAACAAAACAAACAAACAAAAAAAAAAAAACAAACTCCAAGAAAAGAAAATATATGCTCTTTTGGCTAGCAGGCATACTTTGTAGGCAGAACACTGTAAACATGATAAATGAACCTTTAGGGCTGGAGAGATGGCTCAGCGGTTAAGAGCACTGACTGCTCTTCCAGAGGTCCTGAGTTCAATTCCCAGCAACCACATGGTGGCTCACAACCATCTGTAAAGAGATCCGATGCCCTCTTCTGGTGTCTTAAGACAGCTACAGTGTACTCATATATAATAAATGAATAAATCTTTAAAAAAAAGAAAAAAAAAAAAAAAGGCAGTACATGGCTTGCTTAGCACTTGAGGGAGGCCCTGGCTCCAAGGTCAGCACTGGAAAGGAGAAGCAGGCAGTCCATAAGAATTTGGGGATAGACTGCAGTCTGCCCACAGGCCATGCCTGGGGGGGCGGTGTTGGGAGGTATGCCACCGTGTGCTTTTAGAGGGGTGGATTTCCCTTTGCTCCTTCAAAGCGATCCGGGCCACCCCCGAGCAGGAAGTCTTTTTTTCCTACCCAGGGTTTCCTGATGACGAAAATATTCATCGGCTGTCCACCTGGCAAGCGTCTGGCCTTCGATGTCTCCTACACAGTCATGCATTCCCAGAAGATAAACAAGCACTATCTTGACTGTGTGGTTAAGGACCCCGAGATGCCGTGCTTCCTCTTTCGTGACTGTGTGTCCCATCCCTTCTCCCAAATTTACTGCCCTCCCGCTTGCTTTCCCTCACTCATTCCCTCCTGCCACAGCCCCACCACTTTCTGCTCTAACCTAGAGTCTCCCTCCACCCTTCTTCTGTTCCTCTTTGGACAAAGCTAATTTCTTTCTCCCCTGCTCTCCTTCCCAACCCGCAGTATTCCAGCCCTTCTTCTTAGTCCAGGACTTAGTGACGGGAGACTCTGGCAGCTTCTTGGGCAGGTGAGGACAGACTGGTTGCCGACTTCTGGTACTTGACAGTGGGAGAGGGAGATGAGTGGTTTAAGACCCTAAGTGATCCACGATTGCCTCTGCATTCTTCAGTTATGTGCTGAAGGTGGTGGGCGGTGGTCGCACAGAAGAAACCATCAAAGACTACACAGAAGAGGAAATCTTCCGTTACAACAGCCCGCTGGACACGTAATCCCTTGGGGTCCTGGTCCACAGCTGGTGGGTCTGGTCTATTGGGTCTCCCCTCCCACTTGTAGTTAAGCAGGGGACTCTTTCTGCCAACTACAAACACTCAAGGTGCCTCAGAGAGGAACGCCAAGGGTCCCGCAACCCTGCCCCGTCCACAAGGTCCCCACCCTTAGGTGCTGAGAACCGTCTGCACTCTCAACCCACTTTGACTCTTTATGGGCCTGCTTAGAACGAAAAGTCTCATCTGGAAAACCAAAGCTGAAAGGACCACCAGTGACAACAAGTTCTACATAATGTCCCATAAGAGCCCCGGAATAGAGTGAGTATAAGCCCTGAGACCTCCGCCCTCTGGGCTAGTCTTGAATTCACTATGTAGTTGAGGGTGACCTTGTTCCTCTGAGCCTCCCACACAGGTTTATGGGGGTCTGGATTTACCTACTGAGCAGCATCCCCACACCCCCACTCTGTTATTTTTATCTTTTATCTTTTTTTTTTTTTTTTGGAGCTGGGGACCGAACCCAGGGCCTTGCGCTTGCTAGGCCACTGAGCTAAATCCCCAGCTAAATCCCCACTGTTATTTTTGTCTTGCACAGAGGCTCACTATGTGACTCCACCTATTCTAAAATTATGATTGTCCTCCTTCTGAAATGTGGGGATCATAGATATACCCTTTGCACAAGCTCCCCACCCACCCCATCCTTCTGTCCCATTGTGCTTGTCTCTGAGAGGATTCCCAGATAGTCACATTAATTGTATCTGTGTTTCCAAAGGAGGGCTATCCTTTGCAGAGAGAGGTTCTCCTGGAAGTCTGGGGTTGTTTACTCTGCCTTCAAGCCTTAGATCAAATAAATGCTCCTTCCTTCTGGAGGGCTTAGCCATGCTCTTCTTTTTCCAGATGGGCAGTCAATCCCTCTGAATTCCCACATCCTTTCCCACCTGAGCCTTTACCTGCACCTCCTCAACCTTCCCCGACCCTCTGCCTGAATATCTCCTTACAGTTTGGTCCTGACCACTCAGAACCTGTCACTGTCTCCTGGAGGACCTGTCTCTCTCTAGCACAATCTTTGAATAGACACAATCTAACATTTTTTTGAAAATGAAGAATGAACGAGTTAAGGCATGGTCACCATTCATTGACAGCTAAGTGGAGATGTTAACAAGTGGAGAAAACTGTAGAGGACCTCGTCAGGATGGAAGGGCTTGAAAACCACTTCTAACTTAATGAAAGGGAAAACTAATCTATCATAAGGCAGCAGATGCATAGGCTTAGATTCTTTTTAAATCTGGGTTTATTAAATAATGGCCAAGAGGGAATTTGTGAGGAAAGATGTGTCCGTACTTAGCTCATGTCCAGACTGTACTTGTGGGATGAAGGTGGCACACGGTAGGTATTCAATCCAATATCTGAGTCAGTCAGGAGGTGGAGGCAGCCCCAGGCAGCAGCTGAGCAGCGGTTTGATGGCTGGTGCTCACACAGCCTCACTGAGTGAACGGGGCAGGCCGATGGAGGCGGAGCCTAGAGACTGGAGGTGTGGCTCAGTGGGAGAACACTTCCCGCACTACTCCAGTAAGTTGGGTCTTGGCCCAGCAGCAGAGTGCTTGCCTGACTCTCACGAGGCCCCAAGTTCAGTCTGAAGCACCATAGTCACCAGACAGCAGGCAGATTGGAGAGACTAGTGTTTCCCCTGGAGTGTAGGGTGCTACCTCTGCCTACACTTGGACCTGTAGGTGGCTGTGTTTGGAGAACTCCCCTTGCTACGACATCATCCCCACAGACATCTTTCCACCTGAATTCTTCCTCAAGTTGTTAGTGAGCAATAGGTAAGCCAGGCGCGTAGCTGGGGATGGGGGTGCCGCGTGCAGAGATTGTTCCCTGGCATGGTGCCCCCACTAATTAACTCAATCCTGGGCTCCATCCCCTCACCAGAGGTGTAGACGACAGCACGTACTGTGACTACCAGCTCACCTTCATAGTGCACATCCACGGGCTGCCGCTCAGCAGCAAACGGTCCTCCTTAACTTTTGTCGTGAGTGGCAGCCAAAGGCTTCCCTGCTGGGTGGGCAGGGGTTCACCTACTGCTATCCCCCCACCCCGACCCCTTGTGACTGTTGTGCTGGGCTTGCAGGTGTCCTCCACCATCTTTCTAGGCCTGGTGGTCCTCTACATCCTGTTCTGCCTCCTGTGGCCTCACATATCGAGGGCCTGGGCCTCACTACGCTGGAGGATTAGCAACATCATGGCGTCCGAGTCCTACTTCACATACGCCACCTCCACGGCGGGCTTCAGCCTCCAGTCCCACAGCTCAGAAGAAAGTTTCAAGGGTCCCCCCAGAGTAGATTCCAAAGAAGGCAATGTTCAAGCTAAGAAAGCATAGGTGGCTGGGTTCGGTCCCCAGCTCCGAAAAAAAGAACCAAAAAAAAGAAAAAAAAAAAAAAAAAAAAAAAAAAAAAAAAAAAAAAAAAAAAAAAAAAAAAAAAAAAA
>NC_046155.1:166755546-166880546 GCF_011064425.1 Rattus rattus
AGCAACCACATGGTGGCTCACAACCATCCGTAATGGGATCTGATGCTCTTTCTGGTGTGTCTGAAGCTGCAGTGTAATAAATGAATAAAACAAAATTTCAAAATCAGTTTCAAAATTTCACGAGGAGTTTGGCGCCACTGCACGTTTTGCTCAAAGCGGAAACATAACCGAGCCTGTGCAGACCTTCCAGATGCCTCTCGCTTCCCAGACACGTTTTCTCACCACTGGCCACTTTCGAGTAGCGTGTGGGTGGGCGATGTCCTGCCTCTGCACGACTCTACAACCGGGATTACCCAACAGCCGACCAGCCGGTAGCTTCACACAGCAGTAGCTCATCGCACGGGAGTGCTGGCTCCACGATGCACCAAGAGCAGTGCATCTGCAGTCTCTCAAGCTTTCACACCTCTTTCAAAGGCTCATCACTCAGAACCCACCAAAAAGTGGGCCACTGCGTGAGCCGCTGCTCGGCGTCTTGCCCGTCCTCAGCCTGAAAAAGTGCCTGGTGGTTCCCGGCATGCCTGTGCTCTTTTCAGTTCAGCACTGCAGGGGCCTCTACTGTCACCATCAAGTCTTCCTGACCTTCTAGTCCAGGATTCTGGGATGTCGCTTCCCGTTACCACACTTGACTAATGTTCGAAAACATGGTTTGATATATGTGTCATAGCCAATTTGTAGCCCTGTGGTTGTTACATATGGCGATGACAGCCGGTTCTGCTATCAAATACACTTTGCCTGCTGTTTTTAGTCTGATGGTTTCCGCCTGATCCTTCTCTGCTTGTGACTTCCGAATGTTAATGCTCAATAAACCAGTGGGATTTATTTCACCTTTATACAGCTGGTCACCTCTGCAGTCCTGTCCTGGGCCACCTCCTCCTGGCTCGATGGAACAGACATGGGTCCCGAGATCAAGTGCCTCTTTCTTCCATGCTCTTCGAGCCAGATCGGGCCTGCCAGGCACTGACTGAGCTAACCTCATGCAGGCCTGAGCAGCCATGCCCGAATCCTGTCTCAAAAACAAACAAGTATGATGGAGGTTCAAACCTGATCTTCTGGAATTTTAACAGTCCCACCCACTGTGAGCTCAACACCCATGGGCTCCTGTTTTCTGTGCAGCTCACGCATGCTGCTGGTGCTGAGGAGGCCCAGAACTCCTGAAAGCCCACATCCTGCACCTGTCACAGTTTTGTACCACCATGGAACACTTTGGCTCACGTCCTGATGCCCACCCTCTGTTCCTCTTGAAAGGACAGTCCCACTGAGTCAGCTCGGCTTGCCTGTCTCACTTCCTGCCTTGTCTCTGCCCAGGCTGCCCTGAATCATGCCAGCCTGTGCCACCTCCCGGGTTCATGCTCCAGATTTATCCCAGCAGGGCTGTAGCTATATGACTAAAGTCTTCATCTCTCTGTCTCAAATTTCATGTTGACTTTTCCTTTCTGTCATCATCTTGTTTTTCTGACATTCATCTTCAGCTGGTTCCAGTGGCACGCATCATGATAGTCACAACAGTAACAGGAGCCCACCCAGCATCAATACTGTTAGAGATCAGCCTGTCCCAGCCAACCCATGTCAACAGTCTGTACTCACACTGAAAGCCCTGTCTACGTCAGAATCTGAGCAGATGGCTCTGTAGCTGGCAACTCTCCTGACCAGTGCTCTTTCTCTCAGGGTTCAACAGTGTTTCATTTCATCGATAATCCTGTGTTGCAGGTCCTGGGATCAGCTTCCAACTTTTAAACATCTCAAATTTAGGTCATGCTTGCTCAGCCAGGCCCCTGGCTCGGTCCAGCTCCGAAAGAAAAATTTGAAACCCAGCTTCAGCAGTGTGTCTGCCTCTGTTGCCTGAGATCATATTCTTGAACTGGTTTCATAGTCTCAGATCTCATCTGTGTTAGGACTCAGCACGCTCAGCCGATCACAACATCATTCAGAACAAAGTCATGGAGTCTGTCACGAGCAGATGGCTCCTTCATCAAAGCCCCACGGGGTCCAGTCTGAGCCCAAAGGAGGCTCAGGAGTCAGCCTCACCTGCTCCTGACGTCCTGCTCACCAGCCAGTTCCCGTCCTGCCTGCAGCCTGTGTCCTCTCCCCACCACTTCCTCCATTCTCCTTCTGACCCAGGCCCAGCCTCTTCCTTCTTTCCCACTCACCTCACACGTCCACTCACTGCCTCACCTCACTCTCACCCTCCGCGCTCTGCTGTACTTGAGCTCACCAGGAATGCTGTCATGACTGCAGCAACATGGGGTGCAGGGCTGTGCAGGGAATGCCACCAAGCCGGATTGAACAGAGCCTGGCCTGGTGCCCACATATTTTGGGAGGTTGAGGTCGAGTTCATTGTTTGCTGGTTCATGTTCAGGCAATGCCTGTTAATTTAGTTCATTTCACGTTTCCACATACAGGTTTCAGAAGTTGTTCTTCTGACTCTACATGCATAGCATGAGCAACACACAAATAAATGTAAAAAAACAAAAAACAAAACAAAAACAAACTACAACCTGTGAGACAATGGGGATGGACTGCCACCCCTGTGCTTACCTGGAACCTTGGCACAGCCTCTGCACAGACTCTGTGTGTGTGTGTCAGAGAGAGAGAGAGAGAGAGAGAGAGAGATAGAGGTTTAGAGAAGGTTATTCTCTCTTTCAGAGCTTACTTTTCTGAAAGAGACAGCAAGAAGAAAATATTAAATAGTGTTTATGGCAGCCCAGCATTGCAGTTGAAGGTACGTCAATATGTCTGTAGTCACTATATTCTACGGGTGAAGGGTACATTTGCTCAGAAATATTATTTTCCTTGCTCTCGATTCTGAGTGGTAGTTTTCACATTACTGAACAATTTTTCTTCCATGTTCTATGTTATGGATTGTCGGTGCATTGACAGCTCCACCTGGCTTCCACCTGCAGCCTGTAGCTGCACCACTGCCATTTACCTCTGAGAATCGATCAGTCTGTCTCCCAGTGAACCAGACTGCAGATTCAACTTCCCAGCCTGGACACCAGGCACTGTATCGCAGCAACAAATGAACGGAACTCACTGGCAGGCCTCAAATGCTGCCTACAATGGCAGTTCAAGGTCTCCTGCTCCTGAAAGAAAAACACAGCTGCACTCAGTACTATCATCTCAGTGACAGCCATATATGACTCTGTTCAAACACACAAAGGTCTCTGTTTCAGGCCCTTGATCTTGTAGCTTATCAATTGATTCTTTCTGGTACAATACATTTTGGTGATGAGTTGTATCACGAGTGGTTGGTGGTGTTCTGAAAGGATCTCACGCAGCCTGTGTTGACCTGTAACAGCCACTGACGCTTCTTTTCACCTTAGATTTACTGTTTGCTTTAACGCATGTTTTGTTCGAATACAGGTATGATCATGCGCGTTCTGGATGCGCGGGAGGGCATTTCATGTCTGAATACAGGACCATGTGCATGCCTGTTGTCTGGATAAGCGCGCGGCATGCCTGTTGCCCGATGCGCGCGCGCTCAGCCCACTGCAGCGGGCTGCATGCTCACCTTCTGAACTGGGTGTTCCACAGAGGGCGCAAACCTTTCACCTGAAACTTGAGCTCAGAGTTTCAGTCCTTGTCTGTTCATTTTCAAATCATCTGCACGTCAGCCGTTCTCGTTCGTACTCTTTCACAACCATAAGTTGCAAAATCAAAACAGTATCCTCTCATTCTGTGTCGAGCAAGAGGCTGAGACTAGAGCACTGACTGCTCTTTTCCAGACCTGTTTGAACTGACACTCTCAAAGACATGCAGCACCCCAAACAAACAAATGCCCCAGGGATTCACTCTTTCACTATAGTACAGATGCACATGTTTCCCATATCTATATCTATATTTACATATATAATTAAAATAAGATGAATCCTTTTAAAGAAAGATTAACTTACTATTACACACCTGCACTGTCAAATGCATTGTTCTTAGCCTCAAACAAATTTCAGATCTGTGAGACTGAACAGAAATGCCCACTACCACTTCTCGACGTGTTACCAGAAGCTCAACATTGTTAGAATGTCACTGACTGATGATCTCTGTTATCGACCAACCTTGATATTTCAATTAACTCAACTGCTGATGAGCTCACCAGGACACAGCAGCCCCAGCACCTTCCCTTTGACTTTCCAGGCTTGAGAACGTACTGCAGTCGGCTAACTGGGAAACCTCCCAGTTTCTGCTCACTCCCTTTCAGCTCCTCACAGCCTGATCAGGCTGGGACTCACCATCCCGCCCAGCTGTCACGCCCCTGCCCGCACTCAGCCTTGCCTCTCCCTCCCTCTGCCAAGGCTCTAGCTTGGCTCTCAAGCTGCTCACATTCGCCACGCAGCCTCCTCCACACAGCCTACCACCTGCCTGGCCTCCCCACACCTTCGCCTTCGCACCTGCTCTGGTCTCCCCACAGCTTGCCCCTCATACTTCTGTCTGTTTCAGCTGCAGCCCTCCCATTTCCGCCCAGCTTGGTCTTCCCCTGGGGCTGCCTTCAATGCCCTCCCTGTTTCCTGGCACCAGCTCTTGGTTCTCCTTCATTGTTGCTCACAGCACCTGCTTGGCTCCTCCCCTGGGAGCTGCCCGCCTGCTTTCCAGGCTCATTCATGTAGTTCACCCGCTTCTTAAGCCAGCCTCCCGCTACTTCCCAGTTTCCAGCTCTTCTCCACCTTGAACTCCCACCCACTCTTTCACAGCCCTTCACTTTTGCCTGAGCCTCATTCCTTCCGACTGCCTTCATGGTCGCCATTCTGCCCGCTCCCCCAGCCCCTGTTTCACGCCCCTTCAGTCAGCTTCTGCCTGTTGAAGAACTGTTCTGTGTTCTTTCACTGCCTCATCCTCCCAGCAGCCCTGTTGGGCTCTGAGCTGAGTTTTGAGATCGGTCACGTCCCAGTCCCGGCTCGTCTGAGGCCAGCCACAGAGCAGATCGTCTTCAACACGTACCCCCGCCCCTGATTTAGCCCGAGGTCAGCTCAGCCTGCCTTCACGCCCCCGGTCCCGGCTCAGGCACCAGGCAGCCAAGTGTCTGAGGTCTGCCCTCTTTTTCTCCAGCCGCCTGGCTCAGACCCGAGCAGCTGTCGCAGTCTGACCTGCCTGCCTGTCACGCCCTGGTCCTGATGAGCTTGCCAGACAGTCCTCCCACACGCCCTGGTCCCGGTCTGGCACCGCGCCGATCCCGCTCCCTCCAGGCTCAGCTCCTGGGTCCCAGACCCGGAGGCTGTCAGTCTGACCACTGGCTCACGCCCTGAGCCTTGTCCTGGCTCAGCTCCCAGACCCGAGTGCCAGCCTGACCTCAGCTCAAGTCACGTCTCCCGTCCTGACCTGCCGCCGAGCCTGCCAGATTGTCCTCCTCTTTTCACGCCCTGGTCCTCAGCTGATCTGCTCTGTCCTCAGACCTGAGCACTGAATCTGCCTCCGCTCTGGTCACGTCCTGACTCAGATTGCCTCTGTCACGTCCTGGTTGCTGTTCAGCAACATCTCATTCCTTTTTTCCAGGTTGGTCTGGTCCTTGGTCTGACCTGAGAAATGAACCCGCTTCGTCTCCCAGCTTGTTTTGCCTGGATTGAGCCAAGTTTGTCACGCCTGTCCCGGCTCAGGCAGCTGACCCCCGCCTCCTTTTTCTCCAGGCTGCGCCCTGTCCTGCTTCAGACCCCGAGGAGTCTGACCTCCTCTGAAGTCACCTCCTGGTCTCGACCTGGTTGTGGCAGTTCAGTCCTTCCTGCCCTCCTTCCCAGCCACTCTGGTCCTGACTGCTCAGCTGGCTCACTGTCCTGGCTCAGATCCCGAGCCAGTCCTCACCTGTCTCTTCCAGCCACGCCTCTGGTCTCTGACTCACCTGCCTGGCCGATCCTTCGCCTCTCTGCTCACGTCTCACCCCGAGTGGTGCCAGTCCTCACTCAGTCTGTGATTGACCACCTTCCACCGGGGTCGCGGCTCAGACTGAGTGGCGCAGTCAGTCTCACGTCTTCATGTTCTGTCCTGGCTCAGGTCATGCCGATCCTCCTTCCTGGGTCAGACCATCTGTCCTGGTTCAGGACTGCTGGCAGTTAAAATCCTTCAACTCCGCCCACCTTCTGGTCCTGACTGCTTGGTGACTGAATCCTCCTCCCTTCCTGGCTTGAACACTGTGGCTCAGACCTGGAGAAACCAGGTTCTCACGCCTGCTTCCCAGCCTGACCTCGAGGCAGCAACTCACCTTCATCACTTCGGTCCTGACTCGACTGGACCTTCCTCTCCCTCTTTTCCTGGCCATCGCCTCACTGGTCGCGGTCAGACCCCGAGTGCAGTTCAGTCCTTCACTCTGGCCATGCCCTCGGTCCCGTCTCCTCATGCCAGCTTCGAGACTGATCCTCCCTTCCTGCACCCCTCTTCTTGGTCTCTCCCTGGTGCCTCCAGCTCACCTCAGCCTCCACCATCACACAAGACACAAGTTCTCAGTCCCCATTTATCAGTTTCAGTTCATTCTCACGAGTCCCCTCCCCTGCTGACTTCCTTCCCACATCCTTCCCAAACCATCTCACACCCAGCCACTGCAGGCCCACTGGCTCACCTTTCTTGCCTGGGCTCTCAGCTTTCCTGCTCTTCCCATTCTCCCTCACACACACACACACACACACACACACACACACACACACACACACACACACACACACACACACACACACACACACACACACACACACACACACACACACACACACACACACACACACACACACACACACACACACACACACACACCACACACACACACACACACACACACACACACACACACACACACACACGCACAATCTCACAGACACGAAAACTCACACCAGCTCCCCAAGCTGCCCCGAGAAAGATTTTACCTCATCCCATCGACATGTTGAAATTTCAAAGTTTTGAGTTTTCTGCATCAGCCTGCTTTGATCATTTTCCAGTTCATCGATTTTCACTATTTCAGCGTTCATATTATTGTCATGTTCAAACTGCCTGCCACTCAGATGTTAATTTCTGTTTTGCCTTCCTGATCTCCTGCCTCCCAGCACTGTCTCACCAACCCAAATTTTTGCTCAGCCACTCCTTCCCGAGGCTCCTCCCCATATAATCCAGGCCTCCTCTCCAGTGTTCCATGTACCTCTCCCTTCACACACACACACACACACGCAGGCTTCTGCCTCCCCTCTGGTCTCTCGAGCCTCACCCTGGGGACTCACATCAGCCACTCCAGGCTTGATTCTCACTGGCAGTTTCACGCCCATGTCTCACCATTTTCTCTGTTCTCTCAAGTCACAGTTCATTATACCTATCGTTCTGTCTCATCTGCTTATTAGAGTCTGGTGCCTTCTCTACAGTCATGAAGCCAGCCTGAACAAAGACCTTGGGGAACCTCCCAGGAGGTCTCTGTCTCAGCTGCTTGATCCGGATCAGACGGTTCAGCGTTGGGATTCAGCAATCTGCCAGAGATTCAAAGCAACGGTCAGCCCTTGAACTCCCATGTCTCAGTTCTTGAAGCTGCCTTCACCAGCCTGTCCTCTCACCTCCTGACAGTTGGCAGCACTCCAGCCTGCCCATTTGAATGCCTGGCCCACAGCCTGTCAGCCCAACTCTCAACGGATCCTTTGAAACCAGCATTTGTTGCCTGCGCGATGTGAAATTACTTTTCCCCCAACTGTCCAGGCCTGAACCCCCACTTTCTGACCAGTTCACACACTTCCTGGTTATCAAACACCAATCCCAGCGTCCCACCAAACTCACCACTGCTGAGCCTCACGCCCAGCTCCCCACCTTCCCAGACAGCTGACCACTGCAGCCCTGACACTGCCATCCTCAGCCGTCCTCTGCCCACTCCTGAGAAACTTCAACATTCTGTCGTTCTGGTCCCTGGCGGCTCACACAGCCACCCCCTGCTCCCCACAATCAAAAAAGGTTGCCATCAGTCTCACCAGCCTGTTGATTGAACTCATCATGTCTGCGTCGGGTCCTGTAATGTCCCAGAGCCATTTCAAGTCTGCATTTGTGTGTAGGTGGCACACGTGTGTGTATGTGTGGCGAGGCACAGGTGTGCATTGAGGGTTTCATCTTCTGACTCCAGTGCTGCGGTTATTTCAAGACGAGTTTTGGGATTTGAACTAGGCCTTCATCCTGTCTCAGATGTCCTCCTGAGGATCGAGTTCATGCCTCAGCTGGGAGTCCATCACGATCCTGGTTTCAAACCCAGAATGCCTTTCTGTCATAATTTTAGTGGGGTTGAGGTCCTGAATTGTCCTTGGTGGTCAGGCAGACTAGCTGTGGGAGGAGTTCAGCCCAGATCACCTCACGAAACTGCAGCCTGTTGGTCACCAGAAGAAGACAATTTTGGTCTGTTGGTTTTACTCTTGCTTTTTTAAACACAGGAGGTCCTCCATGGTGGCTCAATGCCTGCCTTTCCAGTTTCTTTGTTCTGCCTTTCACACCAGCCTGCGAAGGGGACCGTCTGGAGCCTGCCTGATCCCAGGTCTGGCTGTCCTGCCCTGATCACGATCAGCATGCCCGACAATCAGCCACCTGAGCCGAGCCGGGTGCCAGCCTCACTGCACCATCAGCCCCGAGGCTGACCTCATGAAACCCAGGTCCTGCCGATCAGATAACCCACACTAGGAGCAGTGATGAGTTCCCACTGCTTCTGTGAGATGCCATCTCAAACCAAACGTGCAGCACCAGAAGGATGTCTGATGCCGCGCAGCCTGCAGTGTCTCATCAGGCATCAGGGCGTTGAAGGAAAAGCCTCCGGCCGTTGCTTTCGTGCCTGTCGCTTCCGCGGTCTGCTGCGGGTTACTGACGCCCGGAAGAGGCGTTTGCCGAGCCAAACACCTGGGTGTGTAGGTACTGGGACACCGGAGGGTGGAGTCGATTCGATCCCGGAGCGTCGAACCCACCCTCCGGTGTCCTGCAGTACCTGCCACACCTGTGCTCTTGGGCGCGCCTGCTCTCAGTGGCAGGGCGTTCCGCCAGCCCTGGCCCTCCCCTTTTCCTTTCTTCTTCCTCTTCGGGCGTTGCGCTGCGCCTGAAGCTCCCGGAACTAAAAAGCGGACCGCGGGCGGTGGATGGCGGGGGCCACGTCAGCGGGTGACAGGGCTGTAGGGGCACCATGCGGCGGGGCACGCTCCTGGCTAGCGCCCTGGCCGCTTATGCCGGGTACCTGGAGCTTGGCGCGCTGCCTTTGGTGTGGCTGGAGCGGCCACAGGAAGCCAGGCTGCGGGCAGAGCTGGGGACGCTGCGGGAGCAGCTGCTGCGGAACAGCCCGTGCGTGGCGGCTCACGCCCTGGACGCCTTAGTGGAGCGGGTGCTGGCGGCCGGACGGCTGGGGCGCCCAGTGCTGGTCAACGCATCGGGACCCGCCAATGCTTCGGACCCCGCGTGGGACTTCGCCTCAGCGCTCTTCCTCGCTAGCACGCTAGTCACCACCGGTAAAGAGCGCCGTCCACATCATCCACTTCCCCGCCAGCGTCCAGGTCCCCAACATACAATTTCATCCCAGAACTGACAGATCTTCAGAATCCTCCATTCTCAACCCACTGGCTGCAGCTGTTCCATTTGAGAGTCCCAGTGCGCCGAGCTGCCCTTCAGGTACTACACACCCCAGCTCCTTCCCTGGAGCAGAGAGACTCCTCTCAATACTAACAGATAGCATCCTCTGGTGCCTTTTTGTTTGGTTTTGAGATACATTCTCAGGCTTAGGCTGGTTTGGAATTTCATCCTTCTGCCTCAGTCTCCTAAATGCTGAGGTTACAGGTGTCACTGGGTTTGGCTCACTTGTCTTAACCCTAGGATTATCCTGCATTGATCAGTGACCCAGGACTTTCCTTGGGGTCTAACCTCAGGGGTTGTGTTACAACAGGGTTGGGAAAGTACACCATCTCTTTCCAGCCTTGCTCCTGCTCCAGGTAGGTCCCTTCCTGGAACAACCCATTCTTGGCTTCTTCCTGGAACTCAGGTGACCCAGTGAACTGAATTAAACTCAGGGCCTTCATGCATGCTAGTCAAAAGTAATCCTAGGCACCAGCTGATTGAGGCTTGTCTTCAGAAGAGACCTTAGCCAGACCTGAGGCCATTTCTAGGATCCCTTCCGGCCTTGGCACTTCCAGCAAGAACTCCAGACTGAGAGTTCCTATTTCCTTCCCTGCTCCAGCATTTCCCCACCTAATACAGGCCCTCCCATCTTTCCACCTCCCCCCTGGGTTGTTGGGACCTCTCAGCATTCTTCCACCTGGACTTAGGTTCTTGACCTTACACCCAACAGCTGGGTGTGGGCAGCAAACCAACCAGGAAGGAGTGTTCTTACCGAAGAACTCATCGCCGTCCAGCTCTGGAAGTCCCCTGTGCTGAGATCCCTACCCAAACCACTCTCGTTAAACCTCGCCTTTTCGTGGAGGGTCTCTTCAACCTGCCCAGGAGGATGATACGAGTTTTAGTGGTAGAATGATTCGCCCAAGCAGGTGAGGTCCCAGTCTAATCATTAAATTTCAAAACACAAACTTCTAAACTCATGAATGGGAACTTATTCCTCTACCTGCTAGACTGGGGATCCCACTGGTGAGGAACCAATCCTCGGCCCCAGCACACAATCCAAACAAATTCTCTTACTGCCTTTTCCTACCATGTAGCTGTCTCATATTTCATGGGGCTTCCCCACACCTTTCAACCCCTCCTCAATAAGGGCAAAAAGAAAAGGATAAAGGGAAGAGATCCTTGAATAAGGTCAAGGGTCAGAGGGGCAATGTAAGTATTGTTAGACTTTTGCTGATTAGGGAAGTCGTCTCTTGGGGGCAATGTTTGATCTAACTTTGTTTTTGTACACCACAGCCAACAGTGACCAACAAACAGCCCAGCATGGCCTCAGGGGGCTCTAACATTGCCACGCCTTTAAAAGGCTTCTCCCAGAATTCCAGATGATACACCAAGAAATCACCCTGGCAGCCCTGCGAGGGAACGAGGCAAATGGTAGTCAGCTGCTGTGGACTGTCCAAAGTAAAAGCCCCATGTCCCACAATTTGTGATTAAAACAAAACATATTTTCCTATAATATCTTTGTGATTTTTCCTTCTTTTTTTAAACAGTCCACCACCCACCTAACTCACCCTCACCCCTGGACTTCAGAAAGAGCTTGCTATATATAATTTATATGGAAAGACACTGTTTCTTCAGATATACCAAAGAGGTATTGGATTCCAACATTCCATTACAGATATTGTGAGCCACCATGGTTAAGCAATTGAACCTCAGACCCTGGAAGAACAGCCAGTGCCTCAACCTCTGAAACCATCTTCACCCCCTACTTTTTTCCCAGTTTAAAAAACAAAACAAAACCAACAACAAGATTCCAAAATTGTCACTATGCTACCCAGGTAACCAGCAGGCTCACTGAGGATTTCACAAACAGGGGGGGGTGCCCTGGGCTGGAACCTCCACACCCCACAGCTGAGAATCTCCCTTGCCACCCAGCCCTGCCCCCAGCCTGGACACATTTACATTCTCTCAACCTGGGACATATCTAGGGCCCTATTGGAACCCCACCTCTTAAAATTATTAATACTGGCCCACTTGGACAGTCAGAAAGGACATTAGCACGTCTACCTCTACTCCTTCCTTTCGATAACCGGGTTTGAGCTTGGCTGCATGAGAACTTTCACATTCTAGATGATGTCTGTTGTACCTCTCTGGAACCAGGACCCCAAGGTCTCATTATTTTTATTTTAAAGATTTATTTATTTACTTATTATATAAGAGCACACTCAGTTGCTCCTCCCTGGCCACACCCATTACAGATGGTCGGAGCCACCATGTGGTTGGGATTTGAACCAGACCCTGAAGAGCAGTCAGTGCTCCCAACTACTGAGCCATCCCTCCAGCCCCTGAGAGGCCTCACTTTAACCAGGATCCTGGTCTTACTTAAGGATATGGACTCCCAGCTGGGCACAGGGACACCTGGCCCCAGGAGGAAGCAGAGATCAGCCAACTGTGGAGACCCTGTCTTCACAAGACAAAACAGGATGAAGGAGAAGCCATGGGGGGAGGTGCCTATGAGAAACTGGATCTAAACTTAGGCCCAGAGATGCTGAGGCGGCCACACCAGCACTGGGTCAGAGATTGGTGTCTCTGACCTCTGTGCACACACATTCAACACCACACATACACACATATATACACACACACACACACACACACATATATACACAAATACACACAGACAAATTAAAAAAACACACACGCAGCTGCGCGCAACAGCTAGAAAAGCACCACCTACACACAAATATTAGCCTGCAGAGCTTTCGAGGCCCAGTAGACCTGACCTCAGTACTTACACCCCAGCACTTAAGAACCTCTGGGAAACTCTTCAGAAAGTCCCCAGTCTCAGACCACAGACCTGGGAAACCCCACCACTGGCTTCTGGAGGCCGATTCTGCTGCTCTTCAACCTCCATCTCCCTGAGGTGACTTCCTTTAAATTTGAAACAGGGAGGAGGCTGAGCCACATTGAGCTACAGACTGTGGTGCTTATTCCCCATTTGGGGGTGCTTTGGGTGGCAGACCAGCAAACTGAGTCCTGGTAACAGCTGGGTGTCTTCAAAGAAAACAATGAACCAGTCTCCTGGGGCTAGTTTTCTCAAGCTCCCTGGGAGCTGGCTTTTGACTGCCCTGCTGGAGACTTCTGTGGGCCACAGCCCTAACATCTCCTCTCAGATTTCTTCTGACGGCACAGGTGAGGGGGCTCAGAGTAACCTGACATGAATGGGCTGGAGCACCGCAAAGAGCTGCACCCCTCAACTGTGAACCAAGATCACAATGTCTCAGCCAAAGGCAAGGAACCTCACCATCCGGAGTTACAACGGTAAATGCCATAGCCATAGTTCTAGGCAGGCTGCCACTTATTGTCTGTCTGTCTGTCTGTCTGTCTGTCTGCCCATACAGCCAAGAAGTTTGGGCCAACGGACATAATCACACAGCTAGGATAATACAGAACATTGTGTACCTGGCTTTCAGTTCTAGCACTGGGACTACAAGTTCAAGGCCAGCCCAATTACATAGAGTTCCATCCAACCAGGAATATGTAGTGAGACCTCATGTCCAAAACAAAAACAACCAAAGCAAATAACATTGGAAGTTTACAACAGAGAGAAGGAGATACGGGTTCTATTTATCTAGTAGCTATGAGAGTTTTTCTTTCTTTCTTTTTTTTTTTTTTGCACTTATTTATTTTTGGTGTGAGTAGTACATTACATGGTTAGACACCATGTGGAAGGGAATTGCACTCAGACCCTGGAAGAGCAGTCAGTGTTTCAGCCACTGAGCCATCTCTCCAGCTCCCCAAGCCCATCTCACAGCTGGGAAATAGAAGGCCAAGGGCTCTAATGCTGACTTTCGTGAAATGGTCTATACCAGGTACATTGGTCCTGATGGAACCCAGATACATCTGATCCTTCTACTACTGGGGTGGCACCTTGATTTCAGATCCGGAACACAGGGCTCTTGTTCTGTTCCCCTGTTCTGGCCTCTGAGAGTTTTGTGGTCTCATCAAGCTGTGTAGGACTTGAGGTCAGTTCTGAAAGCCACTGCATGTTAGTGGGGAACAGGGGAAGTGCTGCCTTAGAGCTATTCATAGCTAGCATGCAAAAACACAAGGTGCCAGGCCTGGTGGCTTGGGGTCTCCAGCTACGGAAGGCTAAAGAATGAGGAATCACCTCAAAGCCTGCCTGGAAGATTTAACGAGATGCTGTCTTAAAAGAGGCCCCAACCAACACCGTCTAGAATACACACCAGGGGAAACTCTGGGCTTGATCGGTCATTAGTAGAGACTCAGAGAAATCACTGTAAGGGACAGGGGTACGTGTGTGTGTGTGTGTGTGTGTGTGTGTGTGTGTGCGCGCGCACGTGCATACACAAGGGTGCTACAGTTTCACGCAAGATGCGCACATGTCCTAAAAGAACTCAACACTTAAATATATCAAACAGCACACCAAAAAGGTCAGTCACAGAAGATTAGCAAATAAAACACCAGATGAAGAGGATTATTTGGTGCTGGACAGGAAAGGGTGACTAAGAATGATAGCTGCACAGGCTCACATGGGTCATCTCAGCACGCAGGAGTCCACAAGCCAAGCAGAAGGGATGTGGTTACAAGTGTTTTATTGACCTGGCAGAGAACCACATTCAGTTCTGAGCACTCTCATGGAAGCTAACTGTACCTCCAAAGTTCTCTGGGTTGTGGAGGGACACAGAGCCCAGAGGGGACAGCAGGCAGAGAGAGATGACCAAGCTGACAGTGTCAGTAAGGGCTGGCAGGAATGGCTCAGGATGTGACTGAGGAGTGATGGCCTAGGGAATGCCCAGTGAGGGGTTCCAGACGTGACTAGTACAGCTCCTGGGTCTAGAATCCCTCAGAGAGGGGCTAAATGGCCCAGTGGCTGAGCCTGCCCAGAATTCCCCAGTGAGGGAAGGGGCCATGTGCGGTTGAGCCTCGCCCAGAATTCCCAGTGAGGGGCTGGGGTGCTCAGTGGCAGAGCCCCATCTAGAACTCTAGTGAGGCTGGGGGCGCGGCTCAGTGGTTGAGCCCCCTGCCCAGAATTCCCAGTGAGGGCTGGGGTGTGGCTCAGTGGTTGAGCCCCACCCAGAATTCCTCAGTGAGGGGGGCTAAAGGCCATAGAGTGCTTATCTGAAGCATACCAGTTTTTGGGTTTGATTCCAGAACTTCAGGCAAAGTTTTTTAAATGTACCAATCAAAGCAGGTCCTGGAGGGCTTATTTGTGGATTTCCCTGGGGCATCAGAAGAAATTGCTAGCCTTGGATGAGGTGCTGCTGGGATTGGAAATCAGGGAGGATGGGAGTGGGGGAGGTAGGGTTGAGGGGAGGCCACCAGGCTGTGGAGGGCCAGGTAGATGACCTTTCCTCCCACAGGCTATGGCTACACGACCTCACTCGGACGGATGCAGGCAAAGCCTTCTCTCCATCGCTTTTGCACTCCCTGGGCTGCCTGTCACCATGCTGGGCTTCTGACTGCCTCAGCCCAGCGCCTCTGTCACGTTGCTCACCCATGCACTCCCTGTCCTGCTGAGCCTGCGCTAAGCGAATTGCAGCGGGCAGCCCGCTGGGCACCAGGCCCTACTGATGGTCATAGTGGCTATATTTTCCTGGATCCCGGCCAAGTGCCCGCCACTGAGGAGGCCTGGAGCTTGATGCTTTACTGCTTCATCTCTCTGTCCACCATTGGCCTGGGGACTATGGGGCCAGAAGCCCCTGTGGCTGCCTTAATCATCCTCTACAAGGTGCTGGTTACAGGTGAGCTGAGAGCTATTGGGCACCCAAGTGGGCTGGCAGGGGCTGGGCAGAGAATGGCCCTGTTCTACGAGGTGTTGAAGGGCCTGAGAACCTCCCAGCAGCCCTAAGGAGAGGGTACCCCTAGGGACCACATCCTTGCTGCCCTGGAGGCTGAGCTGGAAGATGAGCGATCACCTTGCCATCTTCCCTCCCATGTTTATAGCATACCCCTCCTCGGCCTTTGCTGTTATGGTGCTGGAAGCTGTAGACTTTCCGCCGTGTTTCCTCGACCTCCATGGCTCACTGAACCCATCTTACGTCGGATCTGACCTCAAGCAGGCTTTCTCCACCAGGATGAGGATGACCAGGAGATTCTGACAGTCTGACAGATCTGCATCAGCATCTCTGCTGCCCACGCCACCACACGCCTCCATCCCCAGGTAGCTGTCGACCTGACATACATGGCCTGGGCTTTGGGGCCCTCCCATGTGATTAGATCAACTGGAAAGCACACTCACACTCTCCACTGGGAGGTGTGAGAGGTAGTTGCTTTGCTCCTGTGTCCTCCGCTCCCTCAGGCCCTGACACAGCCATTTTCTCCTCCCATCTTTTCTCCTGGCTTTCTTCTCAGACTCTGACCGCTTGGGCTTGACTTTGGTGGAGAGTGGTGGTTTTATGCCTTTGTTTTGTTTTGTCTGTTCTTCCGTATCTCACTCTCTTGCATAGTCTATCTGAAGTACATCCAGTTCTTCTGGGCTCCAACCCTGGCCCATTTTGGCCAGTGAGGTAACCGACTGACTGGTCCTTGACAGACAAGCCCAGGCACCAGAAGAGGCAAGAGAAGCACAGGACTGAGAGGACCGAAATGTTCGCGGTTATCTTCCCAGGACAGAATCAACCAAACCTGCCAGTCAAGAGAGAAAAATGGTCCTTCTCCCCAGGTGCCTGCGGGGCCATAGTAACGTGGAAGAGGCCTGCAATGGGCCATCTCTCAGTGACTTAACAGGCAAGGAACTGAATTCCAGGATATGAGCTTAGATCCAAGTAATGGAGACAGCAGCTTAGCTTAGTTCCTGTGGTGATACCCACATGTCTTACTGGCATTGATGGCCGCGGCCTGGGAGCCAGTCTTCCCATGCAAGCCTCAGACTGGGCTTTCTGTTTCACCACGATTGGATTGTCACTCTACCTTTCTGACTCTGGTCTCCTCAAAATGGTGACTTAATAACGCTTACTCAAAAGGCCACCTCAACTGCAGCACATGCCTGCAAACCTGAGCTGGAAGCAGGAGGCTTGAGAGTTCAAAGGCAGGGTGCCACACTCAGCAGGAGCCAGGCAATAAAACAATGTAAGCAATAAAATAATGATGATGATGATGATGGTGGTGATGGTGATCAAGGATGATGATATGTTCAATGAATATAGTGCCGTTTAGCGACATGAGAGTAGGCTATAGAAGGGCCAACCCTCAGGGCTGGGACTTATTTTATTTATAACACATCACTTAAAGATTTTGGCAGGAAAAAAAAAGGTTTTAAGTGGCTGGAGCAATGACTCACAGAAGAGCACAGACTGTTCTTCCAGGAGGTCCTGAGTTCAATTCCCAGGCAACCACATGGTGGCCTGTGAAACCATCTGTAATGGGACCTTGGTGCCCTCTGTGTATCTGAAGACAGCGACAGGTACCTACATGCATACAATAACAAATCTTTTTAAAAAGAGACAGATTTTGCCACAACTCACAAAACTGAAGTAACTTAATTAATAGTTAAGTTGTAATTGGACAGAACACTGTCGGGGAGAGCCCTGAGCATGACATCGTGTGGCTATGAAAAGCACTGTGTCTGGGGCTGATTTCCTTTTCTCCACAGAAGACGAAGGCTTCCAAATGTGTTTCCTCCTGTGTCCAAAATACGTTGTGACCTAGTACTAACCCAGACATGATTCTAGCTAAAGCAATAGGAACTTCAGCCAGTATACTGAGAATTTTAAAGGCCACTCAGTACCAAACCATTTGGGAAATGACAGGGGAACTGGTGTGTTGGCACACCTGTCATCCTAGCACTGTGGTGGCTGACGCTGGAGAGTCCTGAGGCTGGGGCTACAGGGGCAACAGATAATGAATACCAGAAAATTCCAAGGAGTGATGTTACTGGGTGGCAATATGTCTACCTCTAAAAGCAAAGAAACAATTTACAAGAGAAAAGGACGATGGCTTAGCCAGGCGTGTCCAAAGACCTGGAGTTTCTCACCAAGCCCTAAAAACAAAAAATTAGATGTTTATGGCAGCCTTAAAAAATCCTGGGCACAGGGAAGTTGGAGCCAGGTGAGGCATTAGAGTATCCAGATAAATGAGTGGGTCGTCTTGAAAGACTCAGTCAAGGTAGGTTCGCTATATTCTGCACACACCTTTAATTCCAGCATCTGACAGAAGCTAGTGAATATCTGTAAAACTACACAACCGGTTCATGTGGTGAATTTCAGGACAGTTAGGCTACATAAGACCCTGCCTCCACAAATAAATCTAAAAAATAAAAAGAGGTGGCAAGTGATTGAGGAAAAAGATGATTACACTCTAGCTTCCTATATGCAAACTTCACACATGCACACAAGCACACACACACACACACACACAAAAATCTGAGCCAGCAACGGCTCATCAGGATAGTGCTATATAATCCCTGAGGCTAAGCAGATCCCTGGAAACCCAGCAAGAAGGACTCCAGATTGGTTCTGTGAAGGAAGAACTAACCCCAGATTTCATTCCCTTTGACCTCCACAGATAAGCTATTTCTCCATCAGCAAAATGAGCCAGTTCAGCCAGATTGATTATATTAAAGATAGGTTTATTGGGAAGCTGCTCTCTGGCAAGTTCACTGATCCTAAGGATTGAATGTCTCATTTTTTCCCAGTTCCTAGCCCATGCAAATTCAGCCCCCTCCCCATCTCCCTTCTCCCAAACTGCTAGCCACCGCATCTTTATTGGTTGACTGGGACCAGGACTGTGGCTTCAAACAAGCAGGTTCCAGACGAAATCAAAGCATTAGAACTTGTCTAGGGTTTACTGCTGTGAACAGACACCACGATCAAGGCAAGTCTTATAAGGACAACATTGAATTAAATAATACAGGCTTCGGGAGGTTCCGCCCATTATCACCAAGGTGGGAGCATGGCAGCATCCAGGCAGGCGTGGGGCAGGAGGAGCTGAGAGTTCTGTTATCTCATCTGAAGGCTGCTAGCAGGAAGGCCTGGCTTCCAGGCAGCTAGGGGTGAAGATCTTAGCGCCACGCCCACAGTGACACACCCATTCCAACAGGGCCACTCTTCTCATGTACAAACCATCACAGAACCCATCCCCAACAGTCCTTTCTTATTGTGTCCATATCTTTTGAGACTATGTATTGTCACTGTTCTAGGTGGACCAGGATGATTTAAAATGAGCAGGCTGGCTGTCACCGTCACTGTTGAATTGCTGTTGCTGCTATTGTATGTCCTCACCGCCACTGGGGCCACAAGTAGGACAGATGGGAGGTAAAGGGACTGGGGCTGCAGGAGGTGAAGAGCGGAGAACACAGCCAAAAGAACTGAAAGGATGCCCAAATTTGAACACATTTCTGCTTTAGATCCTGTGGCATCCATCTTCCAGTAGTTGCTGGAGATCCAACACCAGCTTGAATTGGCATCCCAATTCATAGTCCGAGATCAAACAGCTATGCTGGGCGTAACCTAGAGAAGACCTCCCTGTATCAGGAGGCCCCAAAGACCTGGTCTTTGTTCAGATGAGGCTAACTCTGGTACAGCCATGACTCAGTAGAGAGAAACTAGGGTCCTGGGACTTAATAAACTAGGATGGGATTTGAAACTTATAGAGTCTAAAGAGATGATGAATGACATAATGAATGAATAACAGAAATATGAGGCTGTGAAGTGGCCGAAAGAGACAGGAGACATACCATTATTAGGGTTGGGTTGGGGACTTCTGGCTATAGCCACCATCTGATAGGTTATTTTCCACAGTGAAGTGAGTCAATCCCAAGCCAGATTAGATTAGATTAAAGACAGGCTTATTGGGGAAGTTGGTCTTGGGCAAGTTCACTGAATCCCCATGATTGAGGCCAGGAAATGGCCATGGGGGATTGGGGAGCAGAGAAAGGACACACGTGTGTGTGTGTGTGTGTGTGTGTGTGTGTGTGTGTGTGTGTGAGAGAGAGAGAGAGAGAGAGAGAGAGAGGAGAGAGAGAGAGAGAGAGGAGAGAGAGAGAGGAGAGAGAGAATGGCTATAGACACACAGAGGGAGAGGGCAGAGAGGTCTGATTATAGGGAGGAGCCTTGGGGGGGTAGGCAGCTAGCCCCTGAGCTGGAAAAGCTTAAGGTTGCATGTATGGTAGGGGACTGAGGAATGCTAAACTTGAGGCTTATGTCGATATGTAAAGAAATTTAGGCTGAGAGATGGCCTATGTTAAGAGCAATCACTGCTCTTCCAGAGGTCCTGAGTTCAATTCCCAGCAACCAGATGGCTTACAAACCATCTGCAAAGAGATCCGATGCTCCTTCTGGTGTCTAAGACAGCTACGTGTACTTATATATGTCAAATGAACAAATCTTAAAAAAATATGCACTCTAATCCTCGTCCCGGTCTGAAACCAAATATTCCACCCAAGTATACCACTTTGTTCTATTCTGCACATAGAAGGGTGTAGGAACCAGTAATCTGTGGTGTATATATGTGCGTGTTGTTTTTTCCCCACCCCATACAAAGGATACCAACAATGGCAAGTGGTAATTGTTCTGTTCAAAGGCAGAACTGTGTGTAAGTTTGAACCCTTGTCCTTGTATTTCATTTGTGCCTCAGATTACTTGTTTATGAAGGGTATTGTACAGCATACCTTGTAGGTACTGGAACACCCAGCACCCAATGCTTGTAAATCCTGTTATATAGCAAATTCATCAGGAGTCAATAAAACACCCACCTTTCCTCACTTGAACTTGTTTCTTATCATGACCAAAGCCCTAGATGGTCTTTATGCACACCCAGGTGTGTGTGTGTGTGTGTGTGTGTGTGTGTGTGTATGTGTGCACATACCTACATACATACATTTATGATCTGGCTGGAATAAAAGTTGAGGCAGAGCTGCCTTGGGCTGAAGTCCGGAAGCAGAGTGAGACCTGTCTCAAAAGTTTCCAGTAAGCCAAAGTAGTAGACAAGCTCAGGTCCCAGCACTCTGGAGGCAGAGACAGGAAGATTGGGGAGTTCAAACTCATCTTTGGGTACATTGGGAGTTCTAGTCCAGTTTAGCTATTAGGGACCACCTCAAAAGAACATCAGGGGCTAGAGAGCCATGACTCCAAAGTTGAGAGTGTGGACCTACAAATTTTCAATTCCAACATTGAGTGGGCAGAGGCAGGCACCTCTGAGTTTACAGGGAACTTATAACTAGCCAGGATGAGGATTCAGCTTTTGTCTCCTCTCCTTATTGCCCAAGAATATTTGATAAAACAATTTGGCTTTTGGCTAGTGGTGAATTTCAATAGGAGTCACATCATCCTGTTGGCCACAAAGAAGTTACTTATAGGAGCCTGTGCAACAGTGTCCTTTCACCTGATTATTATAAGCAACGCTAGGCTGGAGAGATGGTCAGCAAAGTTAAGAGCACTGACTGTTCTCCCAAGCGTTCTGAGTTCAATTCCAGCAAACCATGGCAGCTCACAACCATCTGTATGGATCTGATGACCTCTTCTGGTGTGTTTGAAGACAGTGACAATGTACTCATAGACATACAAATAAGTATTAAAAAAATCAGTAATGCTATGTGGCAGGCAATTCAGGATAGCAATAAAAATTGTTAACCCACCTAATGTTCTCTTGGGCCAAAGATTATGGCTTTCAGTAGCCAAGCTGACTTCAAACTCATGATTTTCATGCCTCAGTTTCCTAAGGGTTGGGCTCCATATATGTAAAGAGAGATACAAACCTCCTTAGCTGAGAGGACAACACTAAAGGACATTGTAGATCGTATTCACGAGGTTTGCATACTAGTTCTGAAATTTTCTGCCAGTTATCGTGGCGTATGCTGTGGATATGCTAAAGAATGAGAGACTAGAGGATGTGAGCTCAAGACCAGCTAAGCTGGGCGGAGGAGATAGTTTAGTGATAAAGGGCTACACTCAAGCCTGAATATCCCAGAGCCCATGGATGCAGGAAAGGCAACTGGATCAAGTACTTGTCTGAAAATCCCAGCTCTCTAAGCCTTGACGGAGACTTAACTGAAGGCCCAAAGCACCTGAACCAGCTTTTTTTCTCCTTTTTGAGACAGGGTCTCTATAACCTAGGGCTGGCCTGACCTCCCTAAGAGATCTTAAACTTTTGGATTCTCTTGCAAATGGGGGGCTCTTGACCAGCTCACATGCAAAAGACTCTACCATGGCTCGAGCCTCCAGCCTCTGTTCTTTCTCCCTTCTTCCTTTTCTTTCTTCTCCCCTGCCCCCACCCCACCCCCTTCTTTCGAGAAAAGATTTCATTGTGTAGATTTGGCCATGTCTGGGATCCAGCAATGTCGATTAGGCTGGCCTAAACACACAGAGAGCTCTCCTCTGCTTCCCCAATTCTAAGTGATGGGATTAAAGGTATATGCTAATACGCAGTAATCTTTTAAATTTAATTAAATCATTTATTATGTACAATGTGCACCATTTAAGTGTCTGCAAGGTTGTTATCCAGTCTGGTGCGTGGTTGATCAGACATGACTTGGTCCTATTTTAGTGACCAGTAAATCAAAGTTTTGGCCCTTTGTTTTTGCTAGGCTGTTGATCAGAGAGGCCTAACCTAAGTTGGCTAATACTAATTAGCTTCCCAATTGAATGTGATTCACCCACTCTAGATCACTTTTAGCTCAATCCCACAAAGGTTCCGAAAATCTTTTTTTCCTGGGAGAAGTTTTGATCTAGAGGCCTACAGGCACAGTGCCTCTGGTCAGAACAACTGTTATAAATTCCTCTGCGGCTTCTGAGCACAAAGCTACCGATTTCCAGCAATTTTTTTTTTTTTTTTTTTTTGCGGGCCACACCCTGTGAGCCTGACTTGCTCAAGCTCTTGTTCTTTGGGCCTCAGCGCCTGTTGGGACTGGAGGTGCGCATACAGGAGAAACGCGCGCCACACAGGCGCTTCGCAAGGTGGAAGTCTGCTGGCCATTTTAGAGCTGAGGGGTAGAACAGGCGCTGCCAAGCAACGGTTGACCGGTTTTACCAAGTGATTGCACGGTGGGATCCTAGGGATGAGGGGGCGGGAGGGAGTTGAAAAGGGAGGAGGGAGGGGGAAGGCAAAAGGAAAGCTGGGAAGGAGGTGGACCAGGCAAAGAGCAAGGGTGAAGGCTAGGTGTGGAAGAGATCTGAGCCTGCTCTGCACGAGTATGGCATGGCGAAGAGTGGACATAGAGCAGAAGAGGTTCAGGGAATGGACAGAGAGGTGAGAGGTGAGAGAAAAGGTCTGTAGGGGACAGGAGGATCATAAGTCAGCGGGTGTGGAACGATGGGGAGGTCTTGAGGCCAGGATAATTCCTTACCCAGAGGAGACCCAGAGATCACGAGGGTCAGAGGAGAGACAGTACTGGGGGCAAGGAAACACCATTACGAGGGGTCTGGCAAAGAGAGAGCCAAATGAGGACATGGCTTGTGAAAAGATAAAGACTGGAATGAGGAGCAATTTATCCCATGAAACAAACCGGAGGCGTAAGCAGACCCAAGAGTAGAGAGGCCCAATGATCAGGAAAGGTTCCCAAGGAGTAGGCTGGCACTGACAAGTACAGTGCTGAGGAGAAAGCACTAGGGAGGGAGAAGCTTTAAAGAGAAGGGGTGATTTGTTGGTGGGGGCCAGGTTGCCCAGAACCAAGGGGGAGAGGAGCTTAGCCAGGACCAGGAGCATGGCCAGAGAGAAGGAGAGAGGATCCACCCACATCAAAGTTTACACTGAGTCAGGGACCAGGGGCATGTGGCTGTAAGAGAGAAGACAGAGGAGGGATTTGAACCACTATACCACCTGGGTCTGAGCTAACACTAGTGCGCACAGGAAAAAGAAAGGGAGAGAGGTCCACCTGTTGGACAAAGCTTGGGCGCTTGAGGCTGACCAGGAGGACCAAGAGAAGATGATGAGGATTTTAACCACATACCACTCAAGGTCTGAGCCAGACCAGTGGCGCACAGAGAGAAAGGGAGAGAGGATCAATCTACACCAAAGCTTACGCTTGAGTCAGGACCACAGTGGCATGGCCAAGAGAGAAGACACAGGAGATTTGAACTACTATACCACTAGGTCTGAGCCATGACCAGTGCAGGTCAGGAGGAGGAAAGGGAGAGAGGACTAATCTACACCCTAAAGCTTGGCGCTGAGTCAGGACTAGGGGAGTGGGACCCGGTGAGAAGACAGGAGTGAGGATTTCAGAACACTATACCACCTCAGGGTCTGGAGCCAGGACCAGTGTGGTGTGGGCAGGAGGAGAAAGGGGAGAGAGGATCCAACTACTTCAACACTTTGGTACCTGAGCCAGGACCAGGGGCATGGGCGAGAGAGAGACACAGTGAGGATTTTTAACCACTATACCACCTCAGGGGGTCTGGAGCTGACCACCAGTGGCGGCCAGGAGAGAGAGGAGTGAGGATTCGACCCACAGCCAAGCTTGGAGCTTGAGTCAGACCAGCATGGCCAAGAGAGAAGACAGAGTGAGGATTTTAACTACCATACCACTCTGTGGGTCTGAGCCAGGACCAGGGGCGTGGCCAGGAGAGAGAGGGGAGCGAGGATTCAATCTACAGCCAAGCTTGAGCTTGAGTCAGACCAGGGCATGGCCACGAGAGAAGACAGAGGAGGATTTTGAATCACCATACCACCCAGGGTCTGAGCCAGACCAGTGGCGCGGCCAGGAGAGAAAGGGAGCGAGGATCAATCTACAGCCAAGCTTGGAGCTTGAGTCAGGACCAGGGGTATGACCAAGAGAGGAGGCAGAGTGAGGATTTGAACCACTGTGCCACTCAGGGTCTGAGCCAGGACCAGGAGCGGGCCGAGAGAGAAAGAGGAGAGAGGACCCACTACATCGAAAACTTGGCCTTTGAGTCAGGACCAGGGGAGGACCAAGAGAGGAGGCAGAGCTAAGATCTGAATCACGACAACACTCCGGGTCTGAGCCAGACCAGGAGCCGTTAGCCTGGAGAAAAAGGGGAGCGAGGATCTGACCTACTTCAACACTGTACCTGAGCCAGGACCAGGGGCGCGCGCCAGAGAGAAAGGGGAGAGAGGACCCAATCTACAGCAAAACTTGGCGCTCGAGTCAGGACCAGTGGCGCGGGCCAAGAGAGGGAGGCAGACAAGATCGAACTACACTGACAACACTCCGGGTCTGAGCCAGGACCAGGAGCGCAGCCTGGAGAAAAAGGGGAGCGAGGATTGAACTACTTTCAACACTGTACCTGAGCCAGGACCAGGGTGGGCCAGGAGAGAGGGGAGAGAGGACCCAATTCCACAGCAAAACTCGTGCCTGAGTCAGGACCAGGGGCGTGGCCAAGAGCGGAGGCAGAGAGAAGATTCGAACTACGACAACACTCCAGGTCTAAGCCAGGACCAGGAGCGCAGCCTGAGAAAAGGTGGATGAGATCCGAACTACATCAACACTCTGGTACCTGGAGCCAGGACCAGGGGCGTGGGCCAGGAGAGAAAGGGGAGAGGACCCAACCCTACAGCAAAACTCGCGCTTGAGTCAGGACCAGGGGCGAGCCAAGAGAGGAGGCAGAGCGAAGATTCGAACTACGACAACACTCCGGGTCTGAGCCAGACCATGAGCGCAGCCTGGAGAAAAAGGGGAGCGAGGATCTGAACTACATCAACACTTGGTACCTGGAGCCAGGACCAGGGCGGGCCAGGAGAGAAAGAGGAGAGAGGGACCCAATCTACAGCAAAAACCTCGGCGCCTGAGTCAGGACCAGGGGCGTGGCCAAGAGAGGAGGCAGATGGAAGATCTGAACTACGACAACACTCCGGGTCTGAGCCAGGACCAGGAGCGCAGCCTGGAGAAAAGGAGCGAGGATCTGAACCACATCAACACTTGGTACCTGAGCCAGGACCAGGGCGTGGGCCAGGAGAGAAGCGGGAGAGAGGACCCAATCTACAGCAAAAACTCGGCGCCTGAGTCAGGACCAGGGCGCGAGCAAGAGCGGAGGCAGAGCGAAGATTCGGAATCTACGACAACACCCGGGTCTGAGCCAGGACCAGGAGCGCAGCCTGGAGAGAAAAGGGGAGGAGGATTCGAACCACTAACACTGGGTACCTGAGCCAGACCAGGGCGGGCCAAGAGAGGAGGCAGAGCGTAAATTGATCTACGACAATATTCTGGCCTAAATCAGGCCACAGGGGCGGCCAAGAGAAGACAGAGTGACGATCTGCTCTATGGCAACACTCCAGACTTGAGCCAGGACCTGGGACGTGGCCAGGAGAGAGAGCGGAAGGAGGACCTGATCTCCAAAAAGACTCAAAGCTCGAGCCCAGGCAAAGGGTCTAGCAAGGAGGGATGTGTGGGCGAGGACTCACGAAAGAACACGAACACTAGAAACCGGTTCTTGAGCAAGGCAGAAGCGATGAGAAAGGGGCGGGTGAAGAGGTGGAGGGCGGGGAACTCAGGAGGCGGAGCCTGTCGCCACTCGCTGAGGGAGCAGTCGAGAGGAATGCGTGAAGGGCTCGGGCAAGGCAAGAGAGAGAGACTTGGCAAAGAGTAGGTTAGGAGTTCCAAGAATTGGAACAGAGAAGAGCAAGAGCAGGGTAAAGGCGGGGAGAGGCGACTAGGAAGGGAGGAAAAGATCCGCAGGTAGGGACCATAAGAGTAGGTGTGGGGCTGGAGAGGAGAGCAGGTGCGGGCGAGGAGTATTTGTAGGGGAGGCCAGAGCAGGTGCAAGGAGGAGTATTAGTAGAGGAGGGGCCAAGAGCAGGTGGACGAGGAGCATTTAGGGAGGGGCCAAGAGCAGGGCAAGGAGGAGTATTTGTAGGGAAGGGGGCCAAGAGCAGGTGTGGGAGAGGAGCATTAGCAGAGGAGGGGCTGCTAGTAAGAGCAGGTGCGGGGCGAGGAGTATTTGTAGGGGAGGGGCCAAGAGCAGGTGCAAGAGGAGCATTTGTAGGGGAGGCCAAGAGCAGGTGCGGGGCGAGAGTATTAGTAGGGGAGGGCCAAGAGCAGTGTGCGAGGAGAGCATTAGGTAGAGGAGGGGCTGCGAGTAAGAGCAGGTGCAAGCGAGAGTATTTCAGGAGGGGCCAAGAGCAGCGTGGCTGAGCAGTAGTTAGTGGAGGGGCCAAGAGCAGGTGCAAGCGAGGAGCATTAGTAGGGCGTGGCAAGGCCTAAGAGCAGGATCAGGGCAGGTCCCAGAAGCCTGATCAGATGTGGGGCTAGAAAAAGGAATGGGAAAAAGGGCAGAAACTGAGAGGTTTCAGAGACAGTCTCAGCTAGCTGACTGGGTGCAAAGGGTGTTGATCCCCATGCTTCTCCAGGTTCTAGCTACATGGTGTTCTGGCCAGCCATGTCCCCTGTCAGCCCTGTGTGGCTGAGAAAACCAAACCTATGCGCATTCTGGGTACTGTGTTAAAGAGTATTGTCGCTGAAGTCGAGAACGGAAGGTACTTTACAGAATTGCCACTGGCTTGTTGTCCTGAACAAGTTTGAGAATGTAGGCTTTCATCTCAGCAAGGATCGATTTTCTGGAACACCAGCCCGTCGCATACAGTGTCTGAGGTGTCAGTGTTGGTAGACTCTGCCAGTTGATCCGCAAAAGAGGTAAGGGAAGCGAGATCAAGAATATCAAAGGGATTTTGAGGTCGTAACAGAGGGGATCATGAGTCAGTGACTAGATATTTCCCCACCTTCCTTACAGAAATATTTGAGCTTTCTCACTACCTGCAAATCAACTTTACGTGTCCGGGAGAGGTGAGAGTTTACAGTGTTGAGTGGGCTGATTTCTGTAAGTCTCCAGTTTCCCATCACTTCTGTAATAAGTTTTTCAACACAGCTTAATAGTAGTCTTCAACCACCCTGAAGGCCTTAGGATTCAGTCTCCACGATACAAGAACACAATAGGGACAAAACACCGAGGTTCCCCATTTTACAAAATTGAGATGTAGGTCATTTGTTTTGTTTAGGGGCTAGGGACAGAACCCAAGGCTTTGCACATGCTACCACCGTGACCTCAGCCCCTGAAGGTGACATTCTAAAGTCTACATATCAGTACATTTTAGTGTATCTACAGAGTCAGACACCTGTCTCAGCTACATTTCTATTGCCATGACAAAAACAGCATGATCAAGGCAACCTGATAAAAGTTCATGAGCACCACAGCAGGGAACCTGGTGGCGACCAGGCAGCAGCTGAAAGCTTATACCTCCGTTCACAAGCAAAAGGCAGAGAAAGAGAACTAGGAATAGTGCAGACTTTGGAGACCTTCTATCCCCAGTGACACACCTCCTTCAAGAAGGCCATATGTAACACTACTCAAATAGACCCACAGCTAGGGACCAAGCATTCAAACATAGGTGCCTATTATACATACATACATACATACATACATACATACATACAGATATGTGTGTGATGTTATATATAGGGGCTGCCTCACCAATCACACTAACCTCATTATCTTTCTCCTGAATGCTTCTGCTACCTTCAATAAGAACCGTGTGTCTATTAAGAGTTAATCTTTCTTTGTGCAAAAAGGATTCATCTTATTTTTAATTATATATGTATAATATAGATATAGATATAGATATGGAGGTATATGCATGTGCATGCAGTTGCCTGTGGAGGCCGAAGAGGTGATGAATCCCTGAATTGAGCACAGCCATTGTGCTGACATAAATGCTGACCTATACTTTCATTATCTGGAAGAACAGAGCAGTATACACTTTCAACTGTTGAGCCATCCATCTCTCCAGCCCACCCTCTTTTCTTTTCCCTGATACAGGATAATGTTATTTAACCTGGGCTGGCCTTTTGAAACTTACACAACAGTTCTTGTGCCTCTGTCTCTTGTACTGGGATTGTAGGTATGAGCCATCATGCCAACCTCCCCCTGTCCATTTTGGTTTGTTTGTTTTGTTTTGTTTGTTTGTTTAGGACAGGGTCTTTCTACAGAGCCTTGGCTGTCCTGAACTGACCTTCTGCCTCCAGGACATCAAAGGTGCAGCGCCATCTCTCTCTCTGAGCTAGACTCAACCCAGGGCCTTGCGCTTGCTAGGCAAGCGTTCTACCACTGAGCTAAATCCCTCAACCCTTTATTATTTTCAAAATAATATTTTATGCATACTAGTGGCTGTCTAATGTATGGTCTACTAGAGGGGTGTCAAGTGCACTGAACTGGAGTTCCAGACAGTTGGGAGCCACCATGTGGTTAAGCGAGAACTAAAACCCAGTCTCTGGAAGAGCAGCCAGTGCTTTAACTTCTAAGTCATTTCCAGCCTCCTTGCTCATTTTCGAATGAGAGGTTTTGTGTTTGCTTTTGTTTTTACCTTTAACTATGGATTTGTGAAAATTATAGATTTTGAACGAGGGCAGTTTGTCGCAGATGATTTGGAAATGCTGTGCTTTTATCCTGTAGGTCGAAGACAGGGTCTAGCTAGTAAAACCAGGTTGGTCTCAAACTCACAAAGATCGACCTGCCTCCGCCTCCTTTGTTGTTGGGACTAAAGGCGGCGCGCCATCGCCACCTGCTGCTTTTTATTAGTGCTTTTAGATGAAGAGTCTCATGAAACCTAGGCTGGCTAACCTGACGGTAGCAAAGAATAACTCCCAAACTTTGAGTGTCTTACCCCTGCAGGCTCCATGGAGGTACTGGGATTTCGTGTGCACCACAAAATTCTATTTGTATTCTGTGATGGGAAAAGAGCTGAGTCATGCCTACTAGGGAAGCAGTCTGACAACAGGGCCCGAGAGGTAGCTCATGGGTTAAGAGTACTTGTTGCTGTTGCAGAGAACCAGAGTTTGATTCCTAGCACCCATCTGGTAGCTCGGAACCACACATCACCCCAGTTCCAGGAATTCCACAGGCATGCACATGGTACCACACGCATTCAGACAACAGGCACGCACATGGTCCACACGCACGCATCCAGACAACAGGCATGCACATGGTCCACACGCACGCATCCAGACAACAGGCATGCACATGGTCCACATACATGTATTCAGACAACAGGCACGCACATTGTCCACACGCATTTATCCAGACAATGTGCACGCACATGGTCCACTACATGTATTCAGACAAAATATTTATGCACGTTATAAAAACAAGTAAACGCAGCAAGGAGGAAAAGAAGGCCAGTGTATGCTGTTTACAGAACAAATAGAGTCTAGCCTGGCTATGAGGAAGATCCTTTCTCAAGACACCACCAAAGCTATAACTCACTCATGATACAACTCATCACCAAAGTATTAATTTGTTCTTAGAAAAAGTTAATTGACTAAGCTACAAAGATGAAAGGGCTAGGCAGGCACCCAAGGGCCATTTGCTTTTTGGATTGGTTTGAACTAGGGTCATATATGGCCCAGGCTGTCCTTCAACTCAGGATCCTCCTACCTCCTTCTCCCAAGTACTGGGATGATAGGTTGCTAGGTGCGCATAAACCATGCCCAGCTTTTTGTGTCTTTTTCTTTTCGAGCTGGGGATCCCTAACCCAGGGCCTTGCATTTGCTAGGAAAGCGCCCTACCACTGAGCTAAATCCCCAACCCTCTTTTTGTGTTTTTGAGACAGTGTTCTACTACAGGGCCCTGAACCCCTGCTTGGATCAGGGCTACCTTGAATTCACAGGTGATCTGCTTCATGTTATCTGAGTGTTGGGACTACAGATTCAATCTCACCACCCTTTGACTTGAAAGCCTGCTTTTTAAAACATTTTATTTATGTCCATGGGTGTTTTGCCTGCATTTATGTGTCTGTATACCACATGTGTGCCTGGTGCCACTAGATTCTCGAAGAGAGAATTAAAACCTAGAGACAGATACACAGTCCTGGTTCACTTAGGACTCTCTGTATAGACCAGACTGATCTCAGCTTGTGGTATCTCCTATTTCCATCTCTTGAGAGGGTAAATGGCTAATGTTAGGCACCCGGCTTCTAGATTTTATTGATTTGCTTATTTTGAGACAGTCTTACTTTATAGCCCAGGCTGACTTCAAACCCCCTGTATGTCCTCCTGAACTAAAGAGCGTGCTACCTCTCCCGCTGGAGCACTGGGAACAAGTGTTTGCCATCCCAGCAGGCTGCACAGCCGTGCTCTACCTTCCATGGTGGGGGAGAGCTCAAGTGTCCACATCTAGCTCAAAAGAGCATTACCCAGGAGTCTCCGGGCACTGGACCCTGAAACCAAGTTCTTCTCCCTGCCACAGGATAGTGCAGGCCTGAAGGGGCCACTCTGTTGGGATGAAACCTATGATCCAAATCGACTACATACACTCAATCAATTTCTGCGAAGCCCTGAGAATCTGCAGATCCTGTTGAGGCTGCCCAATGCTCAGCAGAGGTTGGCCAAACTGCTTGGTGGTGGTGGGTGGGGATAGGTAGCTGGGAGCACCCTGAGGCCCACCCGGCTTCTGGCAGTCTCTGTCACCTTCAGATTTTAGTCCCCATGCAGCAGGGGACTCACGCTGGAGGCCATGCGTGCATCCTGAACTGCAGTACACGTGCCCTTGAAAACGGCTCGGTGGTCGTCGTGGAAGTCTACACCAATGGCATAGGACCCTTCAGTCTCAGGAAAAGGTGCTACTGCAGTGTACACACTGATGAAAGGCGCCACCTCAGAATCCCAGGAAAGCAGGGGCACAAAGGAGGTGGCAGGGAGAGTGGCTGTGAGCTCGGGAGGATCCTGAGGTGCACTCACTGAGCCTGCTTGCAGGTTCTTTGTAAATATGAATGGCTTCCTGAGGAAAGACGCAAGTGGTGCAATCCCGCTTTTCACCGTAGAGATATGAGGGAGGGCTGCCAGCCGGGGACATGATATGAATTAGACGCATTCGCCTTCAAACCGCCAAACCAACACAGACCCCACTCGCAGAGCACTTTCTTGACCTCTGGCCCCCAGATGCCATTTCTCCCTAACTGTACCTTTGAGTTCCTCTTCAGAAGTAATCTAGAGAGGGAGGGCTGTTTCTCTCTCACACACACACACACACACACACACACACACAGAGTCCCCAGTGCCAGAGGTGGCCGAAAAGTAACAAGGTTTCCAGGTAAGCACAGGGTGGCAGTCCATCCCATTGTCTCACTGAGTTGTGATGCGGTTTGTTTTTGCTTTTTGTGTACATTGTTTTGTATGTGTTTATACCATGCTATGCATGTGGAGGTCAGAGGACAGCTTCTAGGAGCCTGTATTCTTTCCGCCATGTGATCAGCCTTTCGACATTGGAACCTTCCAAAGACATTAAATTAGACTAGGCAGCAGGAGCCATTGCCTGGCCAGACCGTCTCACGGCTCCTCGGCAGTGTTTGTCACAAGGTTCTCAGTGAGTCTGCAGAGGGCTATGAACTCATCATACATGACCAGCAAGCTAGGAGACTCCGGCCTCAGCCTCCCAAGGCACTAGGAGTATCCTAGATGTGCACCACGCCAGGCCTCACAGACTCATTCTCACTTTTCTAATCCGTGTATCTGATTTGCGAGGGACACTGCATGCATACATATACGTAAGTCAGAAGATAAACCCAGCTTTGGTGGCAAGTGGTGTCTTTACCCACCAAGCCAGCTCCACATGCTGTGTGTACTCTCACTTCAAAGAGAGAAGAACGCCGAGGCTCCAAAGGAGGGAACCATCCCTCACTCCAGTATAGGTGCCAGAGCAGCTCATCACCACCAGCCCTGCACCCATGTTCTGTGCTTGCCACACTATCTCACCCAGCCAGCAGCAAGCTGCCGTGGAGGTGGAGCTCAGGAGTACCTGCTAGGCTTAACGCCTGGAGTGCGGGCTAAGTGGGGGCAAGGGAAAGATGACGAGTTTAAGTGAAGGGGGTGAGTGGGAAAGAAGGAAGAGGCTGGCCTGGCCGAGAGTGGTGGAGAGGAGGTTAGGGAGGGGACGACAAGCTGCAGAGGCTTCTCGTGGTCAGGACGGAACTCAGCTGGTAGTGCAGAGATGGCGGGACAGTCAGGTGGTGGTGAGGGCTGGAACGGTACTTCTTTTCCCTGACAGAGCCTTTCTCTGAAGCCGTCTCACTTTAGGCTCTCGAAATCAAGACCCCTGTGGTACACTATGGACCACACACCCGTCTTCATCCTTGGGGGCTTTGATAATGAAAAGGCCATCTTGCTCTCTGACAGTAATTTCCATGACTTTGTTCTCTTGGAGGTGAGTGACAGCAGGCAGGTGCAGACTCGGGCTTCTGGGCAGTGCTGGGTCCTAGACCCTGGATGGGGATCTGGGACTATAGAGTAGGACTTCAAAGATGCCAGCCTCCAGGCAACAGGGCTTGGAAGAAAATTTACCACAGGAAGCTACGTGTTTCAAAAATCTCTTTTCTCCGGAGCTTGGGACCGAACCTCAGTGGCCTCAAGCGCTTGCTAGTACGCCTACCACTGACCTAAAATCAACCTCAGATATATATACATTTCTTGAAGGTTGGCTAAGAGATGGTCTAGAGGTTGAGGAGCACTGACTGTTCTCTCCAGAGCATCTGCGTTCAAGTCCCAGACCCACATGGCAGTTCAACCACCTGCAATCTCAAGCTGCAGGGGATCTGGGTGTCTTGGCCTCCACAGGGATCACATTGTCATTGAAACAACCTCTCTCTCTCTCTCTCTCTCTCTCTCTCGCTCGCACGTTGATCTCTCAAGGTTCTGGAAAGGTGGCTTCAGCAGTTACAGAGCACTGTGGCACTGCCTCACAGAGGCGTAGAAGAGGGCACTGACAGGAGAGAGAGTTGCCCTTAACCACAGAGCCATCTCTCCAGATTCAACATGGAGCAGAATCCCTGGCACGGCACAGGACTGTTGAACACATCGTGCACACTGGTTTAAACTTCAGGCTGTGTGCGGTGCCTCAGGCTGGATAGGTGTGACTATCTCAGGCAGTTAGAACTCAGAGGCTGAGCTCACACTGGCTCACACGCCTTCTGCGCAGCTGAGTATTGATAGAAGGGCTGGGTCGGCCCATTACTGTCCCATTCTTGGCTTCTCAGCCACTATCCATGATGCCATTGCCACGCGAGAGCACGCCTTCATCTCGACAGAACCAGCCTGGCCTCACTCATTTCACAGGCACCTACACCACGCCTTCTTTCGTTGACGAAAGAGCCAAGCCGCAGCTGGTGAGAACACTGGATGGGGACCGGGGTGGGAGACGTGGGTACAGGAGAAACAAAACTAAGAAGGATATTGACCAGAAAGGAAAAAGTCTAGGCATTACCATGGTGTACACCTTTCATCCCAACACTTGGGAAACAGAGATAGGGGATGAGCTTTTGGTCACCCTTAGGCTACATAGGCCCTGTTTGAGACAACTGGGCACATGAGGACCCGGGAGATGGGGTGGCACACACATGGGTAGGGGTGTTGCCAACCTCTAATCCTAGCACTTGAGACTATCTAGTTCAGGGCAATCATGGGCTATGTATTAGATTCCAGACAGCCTGGGAAACTTAGTGAGAAATGCTTCAACCACTCCCTCGGAGATGGGAGACAAGGCAGGAGAAGTGGGGCACGCCTGTGGATTGGTGCCTGACCCAGAAGCCCATGAGCACTTTGGCTTCAGACATAGGTTTATCCAGGTGTGCACTATAACTCTTGGTCTCCTTGTTGAGCTTGGTGATTCCTACTCACACCCAGCCTCAGAAAGCCACATACCTTTTGGCTAGTGGCTACAAGCTGGAAGGGCCTCTGGTTTGCCCTCTACTCTGTCCAAGCATGCAGTTCAAACCATGAACCAAAGAAGGTGGCATCCATGAATAGCTGAGGACAGTGGTGCATGCCACCTGACCCCCAGCACGCGAGGACGTGCAAGAAGGTGACAGCAGCCTGGCCAGGTGATGAGCTCGAGGCCAGCCAGTAGGAGCTACAGTGTTAAAAACCTCATCATAAAACCCAAACCAGTCAGCAGCAAGCCAGAATTCCAAGGGTAGAGGATTGCGTGGATCAGGGGTTACAAAAGTGATGACAGGTATTGGGCTGCTCAGGGCTTCCCAGCAGCAAGCTGACATGTTGCTCCAGGCTAAGAGGACAGGTAGCAGGCTCTGTAAGACCAGAAGGAAAGGCTGGCATCCAGGCCTCCATTCTCCTGACTAAAACCCATCCTGGTTTTGAGCTCCATGCTTAACCCCCTGGGAGGCTGTTGGGTTCAGGTCCTGTCTAGTGAGTGCATCAAACTGGAAATCAGCCCAAGCCTGTCGCACAGAGTTCTGGAGATAATATCAGCCCTCACCACTGGCGCAAGAATCCAGGGTTATATTCTACATCGGGACCATCACAGGTAAAAGCCTGTGTCTTCTGAGCACTCAGGGGACAGTTTTCTATACTTTCACCTAGGGCTCTTATTCCTTGCCATGTGTCCTTAGAAGAGGCAGCACTCAGGGCTGTTCTGTGTGTGTGGATATGGGTAGGCTCGCTGCCAAGCTGAGGACTTGCTTTCAGTCCTGGGACCCACAACACAAGAAAAGAACCAATCACATGGTGTCCCACTCACTATATGTGCATAGCATGTAGTGGATCTAGGCCATCCTGGTCTATGTAAGGAGTTCTAGGATAGCTAGGCTTACAGAGAGATGGCTCTCCTAATCACATTCCAGGAAATCTGATGGTCTCCATTGGCCTCCTCCAGCACCAGGCACTCAGATAGTACATATACGTAGAGGCACACCAAAACACACAGAGAAAACAAGGAGCCCATAAGACGATGTTGGTGGGCTCACATGCAGTGTTAGACAGGACTTTGTTGGGAGTTCAGAGGTCATAGGACAGAGGCGCAGACTCCCTCACTCCACATCATTTACTTGTTTGTTTTTGAGACAGGATCTGAGCATGTAACTTGCTCTCTTGGAACTCACTGTGTTGGACTAAGCTAGCTTCAAACCACAGAGCTCTGCCTGTCTGCCTGTTGAATTAAAAGGCTCACCACCAGGGGTTGGGGATTTAGCTCGAGGTAGCAGCTTGCCTAGCAAGCGCAAGGCTCCCGAGTTCAGTCCCCAGCTCGAAAAAGAAACATGGAAAAGGCCTGCACCAATCCTCAGGGACCCGCCATCTGTTCTCAGCTTCCCATCAGGCATCTACCAGGGCCAGCTGAAAAGACAGTGGGTTTGTTTGTTTGGCCTTTTTTTTCTTTTTTAAAGCAAAAGCTGTCAATAAGTTGATAAGCAGAGGTGAGGTGGCTCACCCCTTTAATCTCAGCACTCAGGAGGGAGGGACAGGTCCATCTCTGAGCTTGAGGCCAACCAGGTCTACAGAGTTCCAGGACAGCCAGGACTACCCAGAGAAACCCTGTCTGGAAAAAACAAACAGAAAAGAGTAGTTGACGAGCCCCCGTTATTGTGCCCCAGTGAGTAACTGTAGATAACACCCACCCCCACCAGCCTGCTCCATGGAATCCTAGATCTGTGCCTTTTACCAAGTAACAGGAGTTTCCCTCACACACTTTCCCATCTGTAAAATGGGACCAGATGACAATACTGTAGTATTTGGAGGGGAGGTGTTAATATAAAGATTAAATAAATCCACTGGACATGGTGGTTCACAGATAGTCACAACATTTGGAAGTCTAAGGCAGAAGGATCAAGAGCTGGAAGCCATCTTGAACTAAAAAGGCAAAAGCAGGGCCAAAGTGTGGCTCAGCAGTAAATGCTAGAGGGCCAGCTGTGCATCACCATACCTTGCTGCACTAATGCTAACACCCAGCCACAGGATGTGCTCTGATTGGCTTGTATTGGCCACACCTCCATATCTAAACCATGTTTTTGAGACAGTAGGTCCAAGTGTAAAGTGATAATGGCCGGAAGGCGGCTTGATCCCTAGAATCCCTGGACTAAGAGGTTCAAGGTGTGGAGGACCCTGATGGGGTGCTGGTTGGGTAGGATGCCCTGCAGATGCTGATGGACTAGAAAAGGCCTGAGCATGCGTCTGTCTTGATCCTCAGATGGCCTCGTGTCCTTCCAAATGGTGCCGGATGGCTGGTCAATGTGTGAAAAGTTACCAGGTACTCTTTTTTTTTTTTTTTTTTTTCCGGAGTTGGGGACCGAACCCAGGGCCTTGAGTTTGCTAGGCAAGCGCTCTACCACTGAGCTAAATCCCCAACCCCTTTTTTTTTTTTTTTTTTTTTGGTGGGTTCTGGAGTAGGAGTAGTAGGCCTTTGAGAAAGGGTGTGAAAGGTTATGGGGACTGCTGTAGATTCTGCTCTCCCCCAACAGGTTTGAACTGCACCATCGAGTGGGCTGTATACATTGCCGATGAGAGGAACCTGCTGCTGTTAGTAAAAACTGACTCTGTGCAGTTTTACCTAGTCAACTTTAATTTAGGTAAATCCGGTTGCCTAGGAGTCAGGCGGGAATGTGCAGGAGCTAGGACTGTGGACTGTATGCCCACCCCACACAGCTACTCTCAGAAAGGTGTACAGTGGGCTGGGGAAGCCAGTGTGTCTAGGAGAGCGAGCAGAAGTCAAGAGGAAGCCTGCAGAGGGAACAAAAGCACATCTGGAAGGTCCTATACTCCACAGAGAAGCTCAGTTTTATGTTTCCTTTGAAATAAAAACGGTCTCAAAAAAACAATACAGGAGGAATCTCCAACTGGACCCCCAGTGTGTGGGGGAGATGCTACATTTTGATATTCTAGGCCAAGGATGCAGTTCAGCAAGTACAGGCACTTGTCACCAAACCCGATAACCTAAGCTCACCTCAGGACCCATGGTAGAAGGGGAGAAGACTCTCAGAGCTGCCTTCTGTTTTGAAGAATGTGCATTTGTGCACACACACATTTCACAGAGGAAATATAATAAATCAACAAGGTATTCTATCGTAAATGGAAAGCCAGTAGATTTTAAGGTGGGTGGGGATTTGTTTTTATTTGGTTTGGGTTTTTTGTTTTTGTTTTTGTTTTTTTTTAAAGATTTATTCATTTATTATAAGTACACTGCAGCTGTCTTCAGACACACCAGAAGAGGGCATCAGATCCCATTACAGATGGTTGTGAGCCACCATGTGGTTGCTGGGAATTGAACTCTGGAAGAGCAGTCGGTGCTCTTAACCACTGAGCCATCTCTCCAGCCCTTGTTTTTGTTTTTTGAAACAAGGTTTTAATATGTAGACCTTGCTGGCCTAGAACTCCCCATGTAGACCAAGCTGTCTTCAAACTCAAAGATCCACATGCCCCTGCTACCCGCGTGCTGGGATTAAGTCACCATACTCAGTTGTTACAGCAGAGTCTTGGAGAATAGTAACTCTAGCCTCCCTTACAGTTAGTGTGAGATTAGGGTTTCCAGAGAGTTCTTCAGGTTTCAGGGTGCTGTTTTCCTACCTCTAGAGCTCGAGACTCTGCATATTCTCTACAAAATACCAGAGTTTATCCCTGAAGGTAGGACCAAAGGGCAAGGGTGGCTCCCAGGGTGGACAGTGGTCAGGAAGAGACCGGTGAGCACTCTTTTCCTCTCTTCTGCTGTGGTCAGCTCAGAACCTGGACTTCTTGGTGCTCCTTGGTACAGAGACTTACACCGACACTCCTATGATTCCCCAGGGCTTGTACTTCAACACACTGAACAACGTGCTGTACATTTGGGGCAATTTCATCCTGCAAAGGTAGGTATAAGCCACCTCCCCAGGGACCCAGGCACAAATACATGGGCACGCTTGCACACACACATGAACGTGCGCGCACACACACACATGTGTGCACACATATTTATATAAATAATTTTATCTGTTTTTGAGACAGGTCTCACCTGTGTAGCCCTTGTTGTCCTGAACTCACTTTGTAGACCAGGCTGGCCTCAAACTCAAAGTTCTGTCTGCCAATGCTGAAATTAAAGGCCTATGCCATAACTCCCAGTAAAGTTTTATTTAAGTATGTGTGTGTATGTATGTCTGTGTGGAGGTGGTATACACATACAGTGTAGGTATCTGTGGAAGCCAGAAGAGAGGGCGTGGAGCTAGCACATAAGAGATCTTTCCAACCCTTCAGTGGGCTTTTCCCCCAGTCACTAGAGTAGCACTCAAGGTCTTGCTTAGATTAGGAAGGTGAACTCCATTGGTAAGCCATGACCCTGACCCTCATTAGTGAGCTCAGGTGAGGACTCTGATCAGAGACACCCCACTCCCAGCTCTAGGAGCCCTTTTGTAAAATGAGACTCTGGGCTGGATACATGTGAGCGATAGGAAGTGTTTTCTGGGGACACTTGAGAACGATTACTACCCATCTACCCTCTTACTCTTCAGGAACCCAGAGGCCCCATGCCATCCTCACAGACAGTTGGCACACTGCTTTTTCTTGATGCATTTGGTTTTAAAAGAAACACGACTCAAAAAAATCACTTAAGCACAAAGAATCTACTGATATATGGCAAGATGAAGGTCTAGCTTCAGGCATGACTGAATCCAGGGCTCAGAGGGCTTGCAGTTAGGACCCCATTTCTAGGCAAGATAGTACTTTTACTGTCCTAGGCCAGATAGCGGAGTCCTGGGATAACCCCAGAAAGCAGAGATGGGGAAATACAGGTCCAAGAGCACAAGGACACTCATGCACAATGGAAGCTGAAGCCACAGTCACAAGGTCCTTTGGCTATTGTTTACAGTGTTGGGGAATACACAGTCTGTGATTACTTGCTGTATTAGGAATGCAGTGGGAAACAGGTACCCAGAACCCCAGATGTCGCCGTGCTGAGAGCTGCCTCTCTCTGCCCCTGCAGTTACAATAGGGAACACTTCATTTTTCTGGCGGACTTCCCCAAGGAGTCCACCATCAAATATATGCTCAACTCTTACAAGGGACATATAACTTTTGTCACAGAAGATGAAGAGGTGAGATACCCTGTTTTTCTCCCTGCCCTCCTTGTTCATCTCCAAACTCTCCCTGCCCTGTCAGAGGAACACCGTTCAGGGACCCAAGATAAAGGTCAGCAGGAGGTGCCACCTGAAAGGGTCCTGAAACCCTGGAGGGGGTGGGGACTTCCCAAGGACTGCGCAGGAGGGGGAAGAGCAGGAGGCTCACCTTGTTCCTGAAGACTCATATATGCTGCTGGATCCACAGATCTGGTACTTTCTGGAAGGCGGCTATGACGTATACAGGATAGTCCCATCCCAAGGCTGGAGCACCTACTTTAACCTGCAGAAGCTGGAAAAGTCGCCCCTCTATTCAAATGATGAGACCTTGGTCTCCCTCTTCTACGAGAAGAATCATCTCTATGAGGTGCCAGGAGGGTTTGGTAAGGTGGAGATGGGGAGCAGGTTGGGAGCTACAAGGAGGTCGCCACGCGCTTACCTGCCTGCTTCTGGCTCCAGCTGGTCTATCTTTTTGACAACGGAAAGGAACGTTTGGTCAGGAGGTTCTTGCCTGTGGGAAAGTTGATGGAGTATGACCTGCCCAAACCCTTCAAAATAGGGAGCCAACGGTGAGAAGATTGGCCCCCGTGAAGCTGTTTCAGAGCTCCCAGCCCGGAGTGGGACCTGGAGCCACCCTAAGCATAACCTGGTGGTGGGGATGGATGGGTGCTCAGCATGGGACAGGTCAGGGGAAGAGTTCTGTGCAGCTGGAGGGCTTAGGGCAACGGGGAAGAGGGGAGCTAGACTTGAGGGTGAGGAGGAAGTGGGAGGGTGTTAGAGGGAGCTAGACCTGAGGGTGAGGAGGAAGTGGGAGGGTGTTAGAGGGAGCTAGACCTGAGGGTGAGGAGGAAGTGGGAGGGTGTTAGAGGGTGTACTAGTTATGGTTTTGACACTGTGACCAAGACAACACTTTTTTTTAAAAAAGATACTTTTTAAAAAAGATTTATGTATAATAAATAAAGTACACTGTAGCTGTCTTCAGACACACCAGAAGAGGGCATCGGATCCCATTACAGATGATTGTGAGCCACTGTGGTTGCTGGGAATTGAACTCAGGACCTCTGGAAAACAGCCAGTTCTTTTTTTTTTTTTTTTTTTCCGAGCTGGGGACTGAACCCAGGGCCTTGCACTTGCAGGCAAGCGCCTACCACTGAGCTAAACCCAACCCACAGCCAGTTCTCTTTAACCGCATGAGCCATCTCCAGCCCCCAAGGAAACTCTTATAAGGACAACATTGAATTGGGGCTGGCTTACAGGTTCAGAGGTTCAGTCCAGTATCACCAAGGTGGGAACATGGCAGCATCCAGGCAGGCATGGTGCAGGAGGAGCTGAGAGTTCTACATCTTCATCTGAAGGCTGCTAGCAGAAGACTGACTTCCAGGCAGCTAGGGGTGATGGTCTTAAAGGCTTATGCCCACAGTGACACACCCACTCCAACAGGGCCATATTTTCTAATAGTGCCACCCCTGGTCGTGCATATACAAACCATCACAGAGGGAAAGAAGAAGTGAGGGTTTTTGAGATGTGGGAGCCTTATTTGTAATTGACAGACTTCAGACATGGCCCAGATCTGTGGTCTCAGCACTTGGGAGGTCAAGGCTGAAGAATTTGGAATTCAAAATATGTAAGCCAGTCAGGGCTATATAGTGAGATTATATAGAGGGAAGGGGAAGCTTCGGGAAACGTGCAGATGGTGCCACCAGGAAGGCAACTTGGAGGTGGGGGTTAGAATTAAGGCAAGCAACCTAGCTGGGATGGAGGGAGAAGGGATCAATTAGAGAGCACGTGGGGACTGAGGGTGGAAGGGAGTGGGTTCCAGTCCAAGGGACAACCAACAGTGTGTCTAGAGGCTGCTGAGCACACGGACACTGAACTGAGTTTGTTATAGGCCAGGTTAAATTTCGGGGGAAGCAGCAACTCAAAAGTGGGAAATGTAGACTGGGGATGTTCCTGAAGAACTGTCAGCTTAACTCCCCTTACATGTTGTTGCCCATGGCTACCCAGGGAGAACAAGATAATCTCCTTCGAATACATCTGCCCCTTCAAGGAAATTCATCTACTTGATGTACCCCAAAAACAGCATGTGGAACGCAAGGAGAGCTACCTTGCCCTACCGCCTCTGGTCTCTGAATCCTCGGGCTTCCACAACAATTACACGCTTGCCGTCTATCAAGGCCTTGTCTATTACCTGCTGTGGCTACACGCCAAGTACAATAAGGTGGGCACCCGGGGCACTGAAGAGGGAACTGTTCTGTAGTGGTGAGTTTGAAGGGATTAGTGCAGCCAGAGTGGAGCCTGAAGTTCAAAGATGTGAGGGAGGTGAAGGGGCGAGGGGCTGTCTCTTAGACCTGAGGCCCTTAGGTTGAAAAATCAGGAAAGCAGGTTTAGATCGCACAGGCTGGTGCATGCCTGTAATCTGGAGTTCAGGACTAGACTGGGCTACATGAGACCTTGCCCTTTCCAGAACGAAGCGAGAAAACCTGGTATAACAGCGCATGTTGTTATCCCAGAGGAGAGACGGACAAAACACTTGGATTTGAGGTCCTACTTGAGACACAAAACATCACCAGCTGAGTGAATTACAGAATGAACAGAAAAAGCTGGTTGTGAGGCTGGGCTTGGAATCCCAACACTGGGGAGGTAGAGACAGGCTAAAGTGGGAGACTCACCAGCCAGAACAGTCAGGTCAGGCCAGGGTTCAGTGTGAACTCCTGGGCAGCTTCTTTGGAAACACAAGGTCTTCCTGTGGCCTCCACAAGCTCACACACCCCACACAGGCCCGTGAAACGGAGTTTGGGGGGACAGACTGGGTGATTATCCTCCTACTTTGGGCTATGAGCTAAACACAATCCTAGCATTGTCTGCCTTCTTCCTCCCTGTCACCTCATGGTGTCTGATCGGCCCTACAGCCCTACGCAGACCCAGTGCATGATCCCACCTGGCGCTGGTGGCAACACAAAATAGTGTACAAGGTAGGTGGCCATGTTGGGCGTTGGTGGAGGGACAGCACTGGTATGTGTGCCTCCTGTCCAGCGCCTACTGGCTGTCCATCCTGTGCACCCAGGATTACTACTTTTACCTGTTCAGCAACCGGCTGGCAGCGGAAGGCATGTATATCAACATGAATGCCTACCAAAAGCTCTACAACCTCTCCAGCGATTACTCGATGGCCGACTTTGTCTTCCTAGACAAGGGCAACTGGTTTAGCATCACTGCAGCCTTATTGTCGCATAAGGACACCTTCACAAGTGCTGATAGCCCAGGTCTGTGGTCGGGGTCTACTTAGCAACCAAGGGACAAGGCCTAAATACTCGGGGGGGGGGGGTACTCAGGCATCAATCCCCCCACTCCACCCCCCCAGGAGCCGGTCTTGAAGTAGATAGGAAGCTGGCAGTGTCTGTGATACTGGCGGATCCTGAGTGCCTTTCATCATCTGTGACTCAGGAGATCCATCTTAATCGCAACCTATTGCTCTTCAAGGTGAGGAGGCCAGAGAGGAGGTACGTACGGACCGTTGGCTGTTGTCCCTCTGGTCCCCTGCATAGTAAATGGAACGCCACTGACGTTACCCCTCCTCTGCGTCCCTGAGCCTTTGAATGTCTCTGGGTCCTAGGACAGATTTGGAAGGTCCTCTATTTCAGTCTCTCCTTTCCCTCTTCCTTAGGTTAAAATCACAGACAAAAGGAAATGCTCTGAACAGGGAATAACTGGACGTAACCTGAAAAAGACTTCCATGTTGATCAAGGTGTAGTGCGAGTTTTGGGGAGGGATGTAGAGAGAGGACACTGGCCCTTGGTGTATCTACAATCACTGGTTCCTCCTCACAGGTACTGGGCGCTTCGGGGAAATGCTTCCAAGCCACAACCCTTGACACAATCATTCGAGTACTGGACTTTTTGGGTACTGGGGACTGGTACTGTGGGTGGAGGGTTGGCCCAAGTCCCCAGAGGGCTGGTTCCTGTTGCTGTCCTGGGAATGCCGTAAATCCATTCAGATTTTAAACCTATAGGTATGAGTGTTTTGGCTCTGTGTGTGGTTGTTTACTACTTATGTGCCTGGTGCCTTCAGAGGACAGAAGAGTGTCTTTTGATCCCCTAGAACTAAAGTCACCAATGGTTGTGAGCTGTCATGTGGAGATTGTGACCATTCCTCCTGAATCGCAACTGCACGCCACACACTGATTTTATTATTTATTTATTTATTTGAAAATTTCCAGTGCTAGAGATTGAACTCAGGCCTTTGAAGGTGCTCAAAGAGCAAGCACTCTACCACTAAGTGCCCACCTCAAACCCAAGTTACATTGTTCTACGTTTTCCGACTCAAATGTTCATTCTTCCCTTTGGCTTTGTTGGTCTTCTCTCAGGCACAGGTACTGTCCCCCACCCCCAGCACGGGTTATAGTCACTGAGGCCAGGAGCAGTGCAGACGAAACCCAGAGAGCTCATAAGTGGTAGAGGGCTTAGAGTCTTTGTTGTCTGTAACTTCCCTGTTCATCCACTAGCAAGCTCACCTCGGGGCCCCTCCTTCCTGATTTAGAATGACCCAGGAAGTAGAAGACGGCTGTACAGGGTACAGACTCCTCAGATGGAATGTGTTGGGCTAAAGGAACAAGTCACAAGCTTGATTGAGTCAGGATGAGTAAAGAGGAAAGAGAGATTGGGCTGTTCACATCTGGGTGTGTGTTGGGGAGAGAGAGAGAGAGAGAGAGAGAGAGAGAGAGAGAGAGAGAGAGAGAGAGAGAGAGGTGTGTGTGTGTGTGTGTGTGTTTTCTAGAAAGCTAAAGGAGGAGACAAGTGTAAGGGAAGAAAGTTGAGGTTTAGAGGAGAAAATAGATAGGTTTTAGGTGTGGTCTTTCTTTTTCTTTTTGAGACAGGGTCTCACTGGGCTCTGTAGACTACAGTGATTCAGCCTCCTTAGCTGGATCCCTTGTTGCATTGCTAGACGTGGAATGCAGGGACCCAAACATGCTAATCATTACTGTATGATGAGCCATGTCCAGCCTTCTGGATCAGTTTTGAAGGTTAAAACCAGGAAGCTAAGCAGGCAGGTGAAGGCATTCCTATAGCCCAATACTGAGCAGGCAGAGAGCCATACCCTTAGCATCTGGCTGGATTCTAGGCCTGTTCTCTGGAGGGTCAAGCTACATTCACAGCCCTAGGAAGTTTTATCACTTGAACATCTTGGAGAAATGGAAGTCCCTCTACTAAGATGAGTCCTATAGACCGGATAGATCTCCCAGTGAGTGCTGATAGGAAGTGACTAGTGCAGGCCTGCCATGGAAGGCTCTCAGCCTACATACAATCTCTGGATGTCATGACCTAGACCTAGATGGGTTTAGACAGAGTCTTCATTCTGAAGACGTTGGGGGCAGGGGGGTGCTGAAGTGCCTGACCAATGGTACTCATTCTGGGCTCTATTTCCTTGGGTGGGCTGGAGAGATGGCTCAGCGGTTAAGAGCACTGACTGCTCTCCCAGAGGTCCTGAGTTCAAATCCCAGCAACCACATGGTGGCTCACAGCCATCTGTAATGAGACCTGATGCCCTCTTCTATTTTCCTGGGATATCATGTGCCCCTTCTGGTCATTATAGTTCAAGGTCACACCTGTGAGGTGTGAAGAGGAGCTGGAGCTGCAGGTGCAGGTGCAGGTGCAGGTGCAGGTGCAGGTGCAGGTGCAGGTGCAGGTGCAGGTGCAGGTGCAGGTGCAGGTGCCAGTGGTGTCTGAGCCCCACCTGCTTCAGCTGCAATCTGGCCTTTCTGTGCCCAGTTCCTCATTTGTTTTTTTGAGACAGGGTCTCATATAGCCGAGGCTTGCTATGTAGCTAAGGATGGCCTTGAATTCACCAACCTCCCTTGCCTCAGCCTCCAAAGTGCTGAGATTACAGGTAAGGAGCTGCCATGCACCAAGCCTCCACTTCCCCAACCCCTGGACAGGGCCTCAGCCTGTAGTCCAGGCTAGCCTGAACTCACTGTAGTCCAGACTGTCCTTAAACTCACAGCTACAGGCCTGCATTGTTTTCCCAATTGCTGGGATTCTAGCATGAGCCACCACAGCTGGCTGTCCCTGACTTTGTCATCTGTTTTGGTTGCTGCTGTTTTTGTTTTGTTTTTTTTTCGGAGCTGGGGACCAACCCAGGCTTGCACTTGCTAGGGTAAGCGCTCTACCACTGAGCTAAATCCCCAACCCGGTTGCTGCTGTTTTGACACAAGGTCTTGCTCTACATAAAACACTGGGGTTTTGGCCTCAAATCCCAGATCCTCCTGCCTCACCCTCCTCCACACCTCAGCCGTTCTAAGGACACTGCCCAGGGCGTCTGCTATACACCTCTAATCTCTCCGTGCTCTGAAGGCAGAGGCAGAAGTATCTTTATGAGTTCAAGGCCAGCCTGCTTTATACAGTGAGTTCCAGGACAGCTAGGACTACACAGATCCTGCCTCAAACAAACAAACAAACAAACAAACAAACAAAGAAGAATAGCAGAATGAGGCGAGCCAATGCTCTGTACCACACAGGACCCACACAAGCCACATAGGTCTAATTAAGAAAATGTACCAGGGGTTGGGGATTTAGCTCAGTGGTAGAGCGCTTGCCTAGGAAGCGCAAGGCCCTGGGTTCGATCCCTAGCTCCGAAAAAAAAGAACCAAAAAAAAAAAAATGTACCAGGCAGTGGTGGGACACAACTTTGATCCCCAGATTGGGAGGCAGAGACAGGAGGTTATTTATGAGTTCAAGGCCAGCCTGGTTTACAGAGTTCCAGAACAGCCAGGACTACACAGAGAAACCCTGTCTCAAAAAAAAAAAACAAAACAAACAAAAAAAAAAAACAAACTCCAAGAAAAGAAAATATATGCTCTTTTGGCTAGCAGGCATACTTTGTAGGCAGAACACTGTAAACATGATAAATGAACCTTTAGGGCTGGAGAGATGGCTCAGCGGTTAAGAGCACTGACTGCTCTTCCAGAGGTCCTGAGTTCAATTCCCAGCAACCACATGGTGGCTCACAACCATCTGTAAAGAGATCCGATGCCTCTTCTGGTGTCTTAAGACAGCTACAGTGTACTCATATAATAAATGAATAAATCTTTAAAAAAAAAAAAAAAAAAGGCAGTACATGGCTTGCTTAGCACTTGAGGGAGGCCCTGGCTCCAAGGTCAGCACTGGAAAGGAGAAAGCTAGGCAGTCCATAAGAATTTGGGGATAGACTGCAGTCTGCCCACAGGCCATGCCTGGGGGGCGGTGTTGGGAGGTATGCCACCATGTGCTTTTTAGAGGGTGGATTTCCCTTTGCTCCTTCAAAGCGATCCGGCCACCCCGAGCAGGAAGTCTTTTTTTCCTACCCAGGGTTTCCTGATGACGAAAATATTCATCGCTGTCCACCTGGCAAGCGCCTGGCCTTCATGTCTCCTACACAGTCATGCATTCCCAGAAGATAAACAAGCACTATCTTGACTGTGTGGGTTAAGGACCCCAGATGCCGTGCTTCCTCTTTCGTGACTGTGTGTCCCATCCCTTCTCCCAAATTTACTGCCCTCCCGCTTGCTTTCCCTCACTCATTCCTCCTGCCACAGCCCCACCACTTTCTGCTCTAACCCAGAGTCTCCCTCCACCTTCTTCTGTTCCTCTTTGGACAAAGCTAATTTCTTTCTCCCTGCTCTCCTTCCCAACCCAGTATTCCAGCCCTTCTTCTTAGTCCAGGACTTAGTGACGGGAGACTCTGGCAGCTTCTTGGGCAGGTGAGGACAGACTGGTTGCCACTTCTGGTACTTGACAGGGGAGAGGGAGATGAGTGGTTTAAGACCCCAAGGATCCACGATTGCCTCTGCATTCTTCAGTTATGTGCTGAAGGTGGTGGGCGTGGTCGACAGAAGAAACCATCAAAGACTACACAGAAGAGGAAATCTTCCGTTACAACAGCCCGCTGGACACGTAATCCCTTGGGGTCCTGGTCCACAGCTGGTGGGTCTGGTCTATTGGGTCTCCCTCCCACTTGTAGTTAAGCAGGGACTTTTCTGCCAACTACAAACACTCAAGGTGCCTCAGAGAGGAACGCCAAGGGTCCCGCAACCCTGCCCCCTGTCCACAAGGTCCCCACCCTTAGGTGCTGAGAACCGCCTGCACTCTCAACCCACTTTGACTCTTTATGGGCCTGCTTAGAACGAAAAGTCTCATCTGGAAAACTAAAGCTGAAAGGACCACCAGTGACAACAAGTTCTACATAATGTCCCATAAGAGCCCCGAATAGAGTGAGTATAAGCCCTGAGACCTCCGCCTCTGGGCTAGTCTTGAATTCACTATGTAGTTGAGGGTGACCTTGTTCCTCTGAGCCTCCCACACAGGTTTATGGGGGTCTGGATTTACCTACTGAGCAGCATCCCCACACCCCCACTCTGTTATTTTTATCTTTTTATCTTTTTTTTTTTTTTTGAGCTGGGGATCAACCCAGGGCCTTGGCGCTTGCTAGGCCACTGAGCTAAATCCCAGCTAAATCCCCACTGTTATTTTTGTCTTGCACAGAGGCTCACTATGTGACTCCACCTATTCTAAAATTATGATTGTCCTCCTTCTGAAATGTGGGGATCATAGATATACCCTTTGCACAAGCTCCCACCCACCCCCCATCCTTCTGTCCCATTGTGCTTGTCTCTGAGAGGATTCCCAGATAGTCACATTAATTGTATCTGTGTTTCCAAAGGAGGGCTATCCTTTGCAGAGAGAGGTTCTCCTGGAAGTCTGGGGTTGTTTACTCTGCCTTCAAGCCTTAGATCAAATAAATGCTCCTTCCTTCTGGAGGGCTTAGCCATGCTCTTCTTTTTCCAGATGGGCAGTCAATCCCTCTGAATTCCCATCCTTTCCCACCTGAGCCTTTACCTGCACCTCCTCAACCTTCCCCGACCCTCTGCCTGAATATCTCCTTACAGTTTGGTCCTGACCACTCAGAACCTGTCACTGTCTCCTGGAGGACCTGTCTCTCTCTAGCACAATCTTTGAATAGACACAATCTAACATTTTTTTGAAAATGAAGAATGAACGAGTTAAGGCATGGTCACCATTCATTGACAGCTAAGTGGAGATGTTAACAAGTGGAGAAAACTGTAGAGGACCTCGTCAGGATGGAAGGGCTTGAAAACCACTTCTAACTTAATGAAAGGAAAACTAATCTATCATAAAGCAGATGCATAGGGCTTAGATTCTTTTAAATCTAGGTTTATTAAATAATGGCCAAGAGGGAATTTGTGAGGAAAGATGTGTCCGTATTTAGCTCATGTCCAGACTGTACTTGTGGGATGAAGGTGGCACACGGTAGGTATTCAATCCAATATCTGAGTCAGTCAGGAGGTGGAGGCAGCCCCAGGCAGCAGCTGAGCAGCGGTTTGATGGCTGGTGCTCACACAGCCTCACTGAGTGAACAGGGCAGGCTGATGGAGGCGGAGCCTGAGACTGGAGGTGTGGCTCAGTGGGAGAACACTTCCTGCACTACTCCAGTAAGTTGGGTCTTGGCCCAGCAGCAGAGTGCTTGCCTGACTCTCACGAGGCCCCAAGTTCAGTCTGAAGCACCATAGTCACCAGACAGCAGGCAGATTGGAGAGACTAGTGTTTCCCCTGGAGTGTAGGGTGCTACCTCTGCCTACACTTGGACCTGTAGGTGGCTGTGTTTGGAGAACTCCCTTGCTCGACATCATCCCCACAGACATCTTTCCACCTGAATTCTTCCTCAAGTTGTTAGTGAGCAATAGGTAAGCCAGGCGCGTAGCTGGGGATGGGGGTGCCGCGTGCAGAGATTGTTCCCTGGCATGGTGCCCCACTAATTAACTCAATCCTGGGCTCCATCCCTCACCAGAGGTGTAGACGACAGCACGTACTGTGACTACCAGCTCACCTTCATAGTGCACATCCACGGGCTGCCGCTCAGCAGCAAACGTCCTCCTTAACTTTTGTCGTGAGTGGCAGCCAAAGGCTTCCCTGCTGGGTGGGCAGGGGTTCACCTATCCCCCCCACCCCGACCCCTTGTGACTGTTGTGCTGGGCTTGCAGGTGTCCTCCACCATCTTTCTAGGCCTGGTGGTCCTCTACATCCTGTTCTGCCTCCTGTGGCCTCACATATCGAGGGGCCTGGGCCTCACTACGCTGGAGGATTAGCAACATCATGGCGTCCGAGTCCTACTTCACATACGCCACCTCCACGGGCGGGCTTCAGCCTCCAGTCCCACAGCTCAGAAGAAAGTTTCAAGGTCCCCCAGAGTAGATTCCAAAGAAGGCAATGTTCAAGCTAAGAAAGCATAGGTGGCTGGGTTTGGTCCCCAGCTCCGAAAAAAAACCAAAAAAAAAAAAAAAAAAAAAAAAAAAAAAAAAAAAAAAAGCATAGGTGGTCTGGTCTTCCTCATAAACAGTTAGACCTCTCCTCCTGGGGACGAATGCAGTCTTACACCTACCCAGGATCTTCTGGTTTGCTAGAATGTTCATGTCTCTCTCAGACCCTAATAAAGCCTCATTTCAGTACCATTCGCAAGTCCGCAGAGACTAGTTTGCCCTAGTTAACCGTCGAAACATCAGAATCTGGTTTCCGAGATGGCGCAGCTGATAAAGGAGCTTGATCCCAAGCCTGACAACCTGGGTTTGATCCCCAGGACTCGTCAGGTCTAAAAGAGCTGACTCTCTGAAGCTGTCCTCTGGCGGCCTCATGTGTGCACACGCACGCACGCACGCACGCACGCACGCACGCATACACGCTAACAGTGTGTTTTAAGTTAAGCCAGGTGTACGTCTTTATTCCCAGCAGAGGAGGCAGAAGCAGGTGGAGCTCTGAGTTTGAAGTCAGCTTGGTCTACATAGCAAGTTCCAGGCCAGGCAGATCTATATAGACCCTGTCTGAAACCAAACAAAAACAAATGAACAAAAAACATCAGAACAAACCACAAAATGATGCTAGTTAGTGTGGTGGCTGGGACTGACCATCTGAACACTTAGGAGGCTGAGGAAGCAGAAATGTTCTGTTTGAGGCCAGTCTGGGTTACTTAGTGACTTCCAGGCTGGCGTGGACTAACCAAGAGAAAGATCCATTAAACCATCAATGATTTTAAAAGTCAAGGTTGGGAGAGACGGCTCAGCCGTTAAGAGCACCAGCTACTCTTCCAGAGGTCTGAGTTCAAGTCTCAGGAAGCATCCAGTGACTCACAACTCATTTGTAATGTGTTCTGATGCCCCCTTGTGGCCTGTAGGTGAGCATGCAGACAGAGGATCCATATACATAAAAATAAATCTAAGGGGCTGGAGAGATGGCTCAGTGGCTAAGAGCACTGACTGCACTTCCAGGGGTCCCGAGTTCAATTCCCAGCAACCACACGACAGCTCACAACCGTCTGTAGCTCTAATTCTAGGGGCTCTGACACCTTCAAACATGCAGGCAAAATGCCAGCGCACATAGACTTAAAACCTTCTTAAAAAGTTAAGCGTGTTCTTGGCACAGGTGCTTGGAAATAGTTGTAAAACGTTTGAAGGTTTAGGTTTTTCAAAACCTATTTTACTAAGGGTTCTTTAAAAAAAAGATTTTATGTATGTGAGTACACTATAGCTGTCTTCAGACACACCAGAAGAAGGCACCAGATCTCATTACAGATGGTTGTGAGCCACCATGTGGTTGCTGGGAATTGAACTCAGGACCTCTGGAAGAGCAGTCAGCGCTCTTAACCACTGAGCCATCTCTCTCCTCCTCCTCCTCCTCCTCCTCCTCCTCCTCCTCCTCCTCCTCCTCCTCCTCCTCCTCCTCCTCCTCCTCCTCCTCCTCCTCCTCCTCCTCCTCCTTCTTCTTCTTCTTCTTCTTCTTCTTCTTCTTCTTTTTTTCGAGCTGGGGGACCAAACCCAGGGCCTTGCTTGCTAGGCAAGCGCTCTACCACTGAGCTAAATCCCCAACTCCTCCTCCTCCTTTTTTTTTTTTTTTTTTTTAAAGATTTATTTATATGAATACACTGTCACTCTCTTCAGACACACCAGAAGAGAGCATCAGATCTCCATCACAGATGGTTGTGAGCTGGGAATTGAACTCAGGACCTCTAGAAGAGCAGTCAGTGCTCTTAACCACTAAGCCCCCTTTACTGTTTTTTTTTTTTTGTTTTGTTTTTGTTTTTTTGTTTTTTTTTTTTTTTTTTTTTTTTTTTTTTTTTTTTTTTTTTTTTTTTTTTTTTTTTTTTTTTTTTTTTTTTTTTTTTTTTTTTTTTTTTTTTTTTTTTTTTTTTGTTTTTTTATTTTATTTATTTATTTTTTTTTATTAACTTGAGTATTTCTTATGTACATTTGGCAAACATCCCCTTCCCTCCCCCCCTTCCTTATGGGTGTTCCCCTCCCCACCCTCCCCCATTGCCGCCCTCCCCCCAACTGTCTAGTTCACTGGGGGTTCAGTCTTAGCAGGACCCAGGGCTTCCCCTTCCACTGGTGCTCTTACTAGGATATTCATTGCTACCTATGAGGTCAGAGTCCAGGGTCAGTCCATGTATAGTCTTTAGGTAGTGGCTTAGTCCCTGGAAGCTCTGGTTGCTTGGCAGTTCTTAAACATTTTAACCTCCCTTCCAGCCAACCGCCCACCAGAGGGGCAAAGGGAGATGTGGACCTGTTTGGGAATAGTTCTTTGGGGCAGCTCTAGTCTTCGTTGCCAGGATATTAGCAGTTCGGTTTCCATGAATTGGCAGTAATAACTCCATCTACTTGTGAACACCATTCATGAATTAGCAACAGCAGTGCAGTTTGATGGAGAAGAAACCGCAAGGCTCTGCCAACCGGCCCGAGGCTGCAGATGCCGTAAGAAACTGCTGGAATACCCTGGATAGTTCTCTGGTGCATTTTTATCTTTGAAGTCACAACAAACTATCATCAGCGAAGAAGGCAAGGTGACCGGTGTCAGCAAAGAGTGGCAAGGCGAACCAATATCACACAGCCTGGTCCGCTGTCTGTTGGGTTATATTTATACCCTTTCCAAACATCCCATGCTCTCTCAAGCGTCTGCTCTAGCAAAAACATCACGTGCCCCTTTTCCAGGCAGCTTCCAGAAAAACAGCACGTCTGTTCTCAGCAAAACATCCTCCCACATGTCTGCCTCGGGAAAGCATGCTCTCATAAGACAGTTCCCAGAAAACCACCACATACCACAACTGATTCTCCAAAGAAACCAGGGATTTTTCACTTTTTTTTTTTTTCGGAGCTGGGGACCGAACCCAGGGCCTCACTGAGCTAAATCCCCAGCCCAATTTTTCACTTTCAAGCTTTGATTTCCACTCAACAGTTTGATTTCCTGAGAAACTATTCAGAGTGGCTACAGAACAGGCAATTATGGCTGCTGTCTTTCCAGATGGCTCTACCTGAGTACCTGCCCCAGCAGCTCAGCTCCTCTGATACAATGGCATCCCCTCTACTCTCCAGGTCCTGTCTGTGGCCTGTATCGTGTTCTATCTGCTGCCCTGACTGTGACAGCCAGTGCCTGTCTAGTGGCTCATGGGCAATGAGAGGTTCTGTAATAGTTTGCAAGGAGGGCTGGAGAGATGGCTCAGTGGTTAAGAGCACTGACTGCCCTTCCAGAGGTCCTGAGTTCAAATCCCAGCAACCACGTGGTGGCTCACAACCATCTGTAATGGGATCTGATGCCCTCTTCTGGTGTGTCTGAAGACAGCGACAGGGTACTCATATACTAATAGTTTGCAAGGAGTCAACCCTATGCTTGAGCATTCTACACGGAAGTGATAATTTATGAGGTTGTGGTTGATTATTTTTCTTTACATTCATTTAGTGTGTGTGCGTTTGGGGCAGGGGTAGGCATCCATGCCACGGTATGGATGTGGAGGTCAGAGAACAACTCGTAATAGATTTTCTTCTGTCCTTTGAGTTCCAGGATTTAAACTCAGGCTGTCATGCTCAGTGGCAATCACACTTACTACAGGACCTATCTCAATGCCCCCCCCCCTTTTTAAGTCTCACTGTATAACAGAGCAGCCGTAGGCCAAGCTGCCCTTAAACCCGCACTGATTCTTATGTCTCTGCTTTATGAATGATGAGATTCCAAATATGTGCCCGAGAGTCAAGCTTCTGTTTGTTTTTCTACAAACTCCATCCCCCCCTTTTTAAATAAAAGACTTGTATTTGTATGTGCGAGTACTTCCTGTTTATGTGCATCACATGGGTGCCTGGTGCCAATGGAGACAAGAAAAAGGTACTGGATCGCTTGGAACGGAAATTACAAATGGTTGTAAGGGGACACACGGGAGCTGGAAACCCAAAACTGGATTCTCTCTGAGGGCCACAAGTGCTTTAAGCCATGTCGTCTGCACCTCCACTTCTCCCTCCCCTACTCTCTCTCCTGTGGAGCGGGGGTCTCATGTAACTCAGGTTGGCTTTGGAGGATGACTTTGAAATCCTGATGCTTCTCCATCTCCCAAACTCGGAGATCACAGCTTTCCCTAGCACACTCTCCTCGGTGTTGTTAGCAAAGGCTTTGGGGTCTAGCCCCTCCGTGTCTGCTCAAGTCTGTACTTTCGGCCCTGCCTTCCATCTTCACCCTCAGAGGCCGCAATCTCATGTCGAGTTGCTCAGAGAAAGAAGGGGTGAGCCCTAAGTCGCATCAACCACTGAGTTCAGGGTCCCCACTCTACCAATTGCAGGGCAGCAAAGTCAATCCTATGCCATTCCGAATCATATCCCAGTGTTTTGCTTGTGTGTTTTGCACAATGGCAGTTCTGAAGTGTCCGAGAAAGAACAAAAGGATACAAAGAAAGCAATGTGACAGGTGGGCATTGTAGCCCTGACCTTTAAACGCCAGCACAGATGAGGAAGAAGCAAGCGACCCCCTATCCCGAGAATAATGTATTATAGAGCTATTTTGGGGGCAGGTGTCAGGATATTTTGGGGGTGATATTTATGTACCGAAGGAAGTGAATATTGGATAAAATTGGGAAATTCTGGCTAGTGAGATGGCTACTCAGGTAAAGGGACTTGTTGCCAACCCTGGTAACCTATTTGACCCCCAGAGCATGACAGGAAGAGAGACACCTCTCCTGGTTTGTCCTCCCATTTCAGTGCTGTGGCAGTCTCCCTCTCAAAAGTAAATTAGTGACTTTATTTGGGGGGGGGGAAAGATCCTCAGGCAGGAGAGGTGTCTCAGCGGTCAAGAGCACTGACCGCTCTTCTACAGGACCTGATTCCCAGCAAGCACATGGCCATCTGATGCCCTCTGCTGGCCTGCAGAGGTACAGGCAGATAGAGCACTCACATAAAACACATAAGCTTGGGGTTGGGGATTTAGCTCAGCGGTAGAGCACTTGCCTAGCAAGCAAAGGCCCTGGGTTCAGGTCCCCAGCTCCGAAAAAAAAAAAAAAAAAAAAAAAAAACACATAAGCTTTATTTTTCTTTAAAAAAAAAAAAAAGGTTGTTCTTTCCTTTCTGCTGGGTGTCGGCTGCTTGCTGTAGAAATGGGCAAGTTCATGAGACCCAGGAAAGTAGTGCTGGTCCTGGCTGGACGCTACTCCGGACGCAAAGCCATCATGGAAGAACTCGGATGATGGTACCTCAGACCGCCCTCACAGCCACGCCCTGGTGACTGGAATTGACTGCTATCCCCGAAAAGTTACAGCCGCCATGGGCAAGAAGAAAATCACCAAGTGAGCCAAGATCAGGTCCTCTGTGACTACAGCCACCTCATGCCTACAAGGCACTCTGTGGACATCCCAGTTGGATAAAACTGGTGTCAACAAGGATGTGTTCAGAGACCCATCATTGAAACACAAGGCCAGCCCGGAGGCCAAGGTCAAGTTCGAGGAGAGATACAAGACAAGGAAGAACAAATGGTTTTCCCAGAAGCTTTGATTTTAATGGTATTTTTATTTTCGCCATTAAAAATTAAAACAAAAAACAAAAAACCAACAAAAACAACAACAACAAATCAAGAGTTCCTGGATAGCCAGGGCTACCCAGAAAACCCTTGTCTTAAAAAACAAAACAGAGGGGTTGGGGATTTAGCTCAGGGTAGAGCGCTTGCCTAGGAAGCGCAAGGCTCTGGGTTCGGTCCCCAGCTCCGGAAAAAAAGAACCAAAAAAAAACAAAACAAAACAAAAACAAACAAACAAACAAAAAAAAAAAACCAGGGCTAGAGAGATGGCTCAGTGGTTAAGAGCACTGACTGCTCTTCCAGAGGTCCTGAGTTCAAATCCCAGCAACCACATGGTGGCTCACAGCCATCTGTAATGGGATCCAATGCCCTCTTCTGTGTGTATTTACACTGAAGACAGTTACAGTGTATTTATATATAATAAATAAATCTTTAAAACATTTTTATTTTTAAAAGGATGAAAGACGTTTAGGATGGTAAGAGCTACACAAAGAAACCCTGTCTCAAAAAATCAAAACCAAACCAAAATACAACGATAATGCTATAATAAAAACCATGAAACCTCTGCTGCTTTTTGACATTTAAACCATAGGCATGTATGGTTTTTTTAAATAGTTCACACATTTATGTTTAGATTGTTTCTGTATAAATTTGAAGAAACGTATGGAAGGCCTTTAGAGATGCCAGGGAAGTCTCAAGGGTATTACTATCTAAAGGGGACCTGAACAAGGAGGGCATCAGTAGACATGATAACAAGAAAGGGAAAAATCTCAGACCAGATGACACTCAAGGAGAAGGAAGACCAAAGTGTGGATGATTCAGTCCTTCTTAGAAGGGGGAACAAAGGGGTTGGGGATTTAGCTCAGAGGAAAAGCGCTTGCCTAGCGAGCCCAAGGCCCTGGGTTCGGTCCCCAGCTCCGAAAAAAAAGAAAAAAGAAGAAAAAAAAAAAAAAAAAAAAAAGAAGGGGGAACAAAATACACACAGGAGGAAAGATAGGGACAATGAGTGGAGCAAAGACTGAAGGAAAGGTCATCCAGAGACTGCCCCACCTGGGAATCCATCCTATATGCAGCCACCAAACCCAGTCACTATTGCTGATGCCAAAAAGTGCTTGCTGACAGGAGCCTGATATGGACGTCTCTTTCCAGGCTCTGCCAGAGCTTTACTGATACAGATAAGGATGCTTGCAGCTAACCATTGGACTGAGCACGGGGACCCCAATGAATGAGTTAGAGAAAGGACTGAAGGAGCTGAAGGGGTTTGCAACACTATAGGAAGAATAACAATATCAAGGAACCCCCCCCCCCAAGCTCCCAGGGATTGAATCACCAACCAAAGAGTACACATGGAGGGACCCAAAGCTCCAGCTGAATATGTAGCAGAATGTAGCATTGTCTGGCATCAATAGGAAGATAAACTCTTGATTCTCTGAAGGCTTGTTTCCCCAAGTAGGGGAATGCCAGGGTGTTGAAGTGGGAGTGGGGTGGGTGGGAGTGGGGGCATCTTCATAGAAGCAGGGAAAGGGTGGGAGGAGAGATTCGATGGGGGAGGGGTTAACATTTGAAATGTAAATACATAAATATCCAATAAAAATAAAAGTAAAAAAAAAACCCTATTATTTTAAAAAAAGAAAGAAAGAAAAAAAAATGGCCAAGCAAAGCGAGCATGCCCTCACTGTCTGTGGAGTCCTACTTATACTCTCCAAACGTCATGAGTCCTCTTACGGCTCTTGCTTCAGCAAAACATCACAAGTTTGTATCACATGACACAACCAGAAATTTCCACTCCAACCCTGTATTGAAAAATCAAAAGAAACAAACAAAAAAACCCATCTTGGTATACACAAATGTGTGGGCTGCATGTATGGATATGCACCACGTGTATGCCTGATGTTTTTGGAGTTCAGAAAAGAATATCAGATCTCCTGAAACTGGAGTTAGAGTTACCACCATGAGGATACCGGGAATCCAACTTGTGTCTTTTGCCAAAACAGCAAGTGATCTTGACTTCTGAGCCATCTCTTCAACCTGTACTAGTTATATGTATAATTCCTCCATTTCCTGGCCTCACTTCTGCCAGGAGACCATATATATGTAATATAATTTTAAAATATATTTACTATCATATATAAATATGATATATATATATATATTTTTTCAAGACAGGATTTCTCTGTGTAGGACTGGCTGTCCTGGAATTCACTTTGTAGACCAGTTTGGCCTCGAACTCACAGAGATCTGCCTGCCATTGCCTCCCAAGTGCTTGGATTAAAGGTGTGAACCACAAGGCTCGGTCTGTAATTATATTTTAACTCAAAAGGAAGAAAAAAGGGGACCGGAGAGATGGCTCAGTGGTTAAGGGCACTGACTACTTACACTTCCAGAAGTTCTGACTAAAATTTCCAGCAGCCACATGGTGGCTCACAAAGGGATCGGATGCTCTCTTCTGGTGTGTCTGAAGACAGTCACAGTGTACTCATATACATAAAATAAATAAATCTTGTTTTTAAAGGTCTGAAAAAGGTAAGAAAACTGTGGAAGAATAATAAACACGAGCGCCCTAATTTTAAATCCCACCTGCTAGTCCTCTCACAGTCCTAATAGTGATACCTGACAAGTTTTCCAAATGGTTCCACATCGCCACCTCTTGGCCTCGTGGCGGTACCCTTAAGATGGAAATTCTACAGATTGAAGCAAGGGCGGCCATGGTGACTACTGGAATGGGAGGAGCATTGTGGGAATTGTTTTCAGTTGGAGCAAACCGACTTCCGTTCACCATTTTGAATGACAACAGAGGCGGAGCTGTGGCATGTTCATTAAGGGCCGGACTGCGAAGGCGCCCAGAGGAGAGCCGCGGCGCTCCTCCCGCCGTGGGCAGAAGCTAGCAGTCGTAGCTCCGCCTCCGGCTTTGGGCTCCACCTCCCGGCCTCACTTCCGCCGGGAGAGCATTGCTCGGCGTCGTTGCCGTAAATCAGGTCGGCTGTTTGCTGCATCACGAAAGATGGCGGCCGCGGCGGCTACGGTGAACGGGACAACCGGCGTTTCAAGCTCGGGGCCCGCGGCCACCTCGGGCGGGATCCTACAGGCAGCGGCCGGCATGTACGAGCAACTCAAAGACGAGTGGAACCGGAAGAGCCCGAATCTTAGTAAATGTGGAGAAGAGCTGGGCCGCCTGAAGGTAAGGGGTCGCCCGGTCCTAGATGCCTAGTGCTTGAGGGAAGGAGACGGACGGAGGAGCTCAAGGCTAGTATAGTAGAGCGGGCCAAGGAATGAGAAGAGCGAAATTCGGTGGGCCTGGAGGACTAAGAAGGGAGAGACGGCTGGAGCCAGCCAAACGCGACCCCTAAGGTAGCGGGGAGGGAGTGATGGAAAGATTGGTTCTGGCAGAATCGAATGAGATGCTTTGGTGCTTGGAGGAAGGCAGAAGTGGGATCAGACACTGACGAACGAGGAGATGGTGAGAAGAATAAGGCCGAGATGACAGGGTGTTAAGGGAATGCGTGGTAAATAAAGCCCAAGGACGCTGTGAGAGAGCAGAGGTTAGGAAACACCTGTTTGAAGAGGGGCGACAAGAACAGTTTGAGGCCATAATGGACCTAGAAGAGCATGATTTTCGGTTATAAACACATTTAGGTGTATACAAGGCCGGCGTGGTCTTCAATAGCGACTTTGAGGAGGTTGGGGCTACGTAGACCTCGTCCTAAAAATTATATATGTAGATATATATATGTATAGGTATATATATAAACTATTAATAAGTAAGCAAGAAAATATGTATTAGGTCCCTAAGTTTACAAAGGAATGGTGTCTGGGCTGGACTGGGGGAAGGGGAAAGTTAGTGCCCCACACTCCTTGACATAGCCTTGTTAACCCTTCTTAGGCAGACTGAGGAGGGGAAGGTCTCCCCAGGATCATAGCTAAACATTATGTCCTATACTTGTAATCCCAGCACTTAAGAGGTTGACCTAGGGTCTCCAGTTCTAGATCAGACTGGCCTGCCTAGGGAGCTACTGTCTCAAACAAAACAAAAAAAACTAAAACAAGCCAAAAATAGCAACAGAAAGAATTGAGGTCATGGGTGTCTCCCCCACCCCATGGTTCCACTGAGTGCCTCCTGTTTCCCAGTGGAGTAGTACTAATGTTTGTGAGATGAGGTAATCCTGTTGGTACTCTGTGTGCTCAGGCCCTGTGCTAAATGCTTTACAAGTCCTGACTCCTTTAGTACTCATAGCAGTTGTGTGGGTTAGGATGCATGTGAGCTCCATTTTGCCAAGTAGGGACAAGAAAGTCCAGAGAAAGTAAGTAATCTATATTTGAAGTCTCATCTTCATTCCTTCCCTCTCAGTTGGTTCTGCTGGAGCTCAATTTCCTGCCAACCACGGGGACCAAACTGACTAAACAGCAGCTCATTCTGGCCCGTGAGTGTCACTGGGGTTGGTGGAGGGTGATGGGCTTGGGGTCATTGTAGGGATGTCTGTAGTGCTGATCCCAAGGGGATTCTAGTCACCACCTGAGAGTCCCTCTACTCTTACTCACAGGTGACATTCTGGAAATCGGGGCCCAGTGGAGCATCCTATGCAAGGACATTCCCTCCTTCGAGCGCTACATGGCCCAGCTCAAATGCTACTACTTTGATTACAAGTGAGGTTGGGCCCTCTAGGGAGGGGACTGAAGTAGGGGTGGGTAGTTCCTTGGTAGTTCATTTATCTCTGTCTTCTTCACCTGAGAACCATCGCTCTTCTTAGCTCTGTCCCCAGAAGCCAGAGAGCCAGAAGAGTAACTTAGAGCTCTTGAAACTGGGTTTGTTTATGTAGTCTATTTCTGTAAGTTTCTAACCAGTTTTGTTTTCTTTATGTATTTCCATGTATATGTGTGCTCTGTCTGCTTGTATGTCTGAACACCACAGAAATGCATAGGGTCCCATTATAGATGGTTATGGGCCGCTATGTGGGTACTGGGAATTGAACTCAGGACTTCTGAAAGTGCAGAGCTCTTCAAGCATCTAGTGCTCTTAACTGCTGAGCCATCTCTTCAGCCCCTCCAATGTTTTCCCTTATCTGGTCCCACACTATGGCCCCTCTTCCCAGTGTGGCTACGCATTACCCTTCATTCTTGACTCCTCAGACTGACATATCTATAGCAGCCAGTAGGATGCTACTTTGCTTTACTTTGCTGGTTGTTTTATTTTGTTTGAGACAGGGTTCAAGGTGGTCTACCTGCCTGTGGCTGGAGATTATATGTAGTGCTGCCCCCTGCTGGTTTGTTTGTCGTGTTTGTTTTTTTTTTTTTTTTTTTTTTTTTTTTTTTGTGTAGCCTCGGCTGGCCTGGAACTCTGCCTGCTGAGTGCTGGGATTAACAGCATGGGCCACCATACACAGCTGTTGTTTTCTGAGGCTGTGTCTTGTATGCCCCAAGCTGACTGAGAACTCAGTTGTGTAGCTGATCTTGAACTTGCGATACTCCTACCTGTACCTCCCAGTGGCTGGGATTACAGGTGTGCACCCCCATGTCTTGTTTACAAAGTGCTAGGGATTGACCCAAAAGTCTCGTTCATTTGAGGGAAGCATTCTGCTCACTGAGCATCCGCCTCTGGATACTGTTCTTACGGCTTTACTTAGGTTAGACTGTTTTTTTTTTTTGTTTTTTGTTTTTTTTTTTTTTTTTTTTTTTTGTTTTTTTTTTTTTTTTTTTTTTTTTCAGAGCTGGGGACCGGCCAGGGCCTTGCGCCTAGACAAGCGCTCTTCCGCTGAGCTAAATCCCCAACCCCTAGGTTAGACTGTTTCACTTACGTTTACTGAACATGCCTTTATGATGTGGATACCGCGTGACAACTGTTAAGCAGATGGGAAGTAGACGGATCACTGTGATCCATATATGCTCTGTTCATATGGCTGTGGCTTTTCTTGCCTCTCTGTACCTAAGCTGTCTGAACTTCTGCAAGTAGTCGTAAGATTACTGGAAGGTAGACGAGGGACTTGGTTAGCTCCCCAGGACCTATTAATTTTGGTTCCCTCCCACTCTCTGGTTTACAGGGAGCAGCTTCCTGAGTCAGCCTACATGCACCAGCTCCTGGGCCTCAACCTCCTCTTCCTGCTCTCTCAGAACCGAGTGGCTGAGTTCCACACAGAATTAGAACGATTGCCTGCCAAGGACATCCAGACCAATGTCTACATCAAACACCCTGTATCCCTCGAGCAAGTGAGGCTGGGCAGGGGAAGGGAGATCCTGGGTGAGGTGGGTGGTACCACTTCAGACTTTGGTTTCCTGGGAGAATAATCAGCCATTACCAATCACCAGCTCTGTTAACCAGCAAAACAAATATGTGCCAGGCGCCAGGGTAGTTTAATGTTAAGGTGGATCAAACAGATAAACCCTAATATAGGGTCTATAAAGTGTGGAGGCAGAGGTCCCAAAAGAATGAGCCACCTGTGTGCTCTGTGAGACATTAAGTGTCCTGGGCACTTTGGCCTGGGAGAGGTCAGAGAGGGTCTGAAAGGGCTGAGAGGTCATCCGGAAGAGGTGGTTTGTGTCCTATGGCTCAAACCTGCTGCCATATTTAAAGGGCAGCAAAGAAGACAGTGGAAGAAAGTGGGTAGAGCCAGGGTGAGGCCGGGGAGCTGAGGTTAGGAAGTTGTGTCAGATTCTGAGACATCCAGAGGACTAAGCTGTAAGGAGGGTGGCAGAGTGGCAGGTAGGTGTAGTGGGAGATGGAGTTGATACATATACCTCTTTCTCCCTTATGTTTGGAGAGAAGGTGGTTAGATGCCAGTCTAGAGGAGGCTGCCAGGGAGTGTGCGTGAGCCAGGTAGGGCTTCTTGGAAGAGGAAGAGCCCAGTCTACTGGGGATGGGTGGGCTAAGTGGCAGAGGGTGTTCTGGTAGATCGGGGATTGCACCAAGGGAACAAGGAAAGCCTGTCACCTCCATCCTCCTCTTCTTCTTCCTTGGCCTTGGCAGTACCTCATGGAGGGTAGCTACAACAAGGTGTTCCTGGCTAAGGGAAACATTCCCGCTGAAAGCTATACCTTCTTCATTGACATCCTGCTGGATACTATCAGGTATGTGGGGTCCAGGCCCCCAGACTTCCCATCCTTGTTTGTCCCCTACATGCCAAACTGCCTCATTCCTATGGTTTGATGCACACCCTGGTGTTTCTCATAGTGTATCCCCTCCACCTCCTGTGGTGCATGGTGGGGTTACAAACTTGCACCACCACCCTGCTTTGTGTGGTGCTGGGAATAGAACCCATGCTTCAGGCATGCTAGGCACACTCTCTTGTTCGTTCATACAAGAACCTCCTCTAGATACTTGAAGAAGGATGTTGTGTTCTTGTGAAGGTTCCTATGTGAAAAGATTTAGAGACTGAGGTGTGGGTTGTTGTGGTAATTATTAAAACATGGTTCTTTTATCCCTTGCTAGTGCTGGCTCCATAGGGCCACATGGCATCTGTGGGGTATTTTCATCTCAATGCCATCCAGCTCTAGGGCACCATGCCATGCTAACACCCAGCTAGTCTCTGTCCCCGGTGGTCTCTCTGCCCCAGCTAGGCTAGCTGCATGCCGTGGCTGCCCTCTCCCGGCTGTCTATCTGTCTTGAACTCTGTTCATACTCCCAGCAACCTCTCTGCTGCTGCTCTGTTTACATTCCCAACATCCACCCCTAATAATTATGGTATGAACTCCCAATAACCCCTTAAAATCGACTCAATAAGCTATAGCTTAGCAGTCAGATTTATATGTTAAGTTTTCAATCCACAATACGTCCACACAATAAACTCACAACCAATATAAACTTCCCACCTAAATAAGGTAAACTGACCTGTAGAAATCCATCCCTTAAGAAGTATTCGTAACTACCTATGGCCATTTAAGGTCGCCTAAACCTAGGTTGTCCTTCTCTGCCTCCATCTTGGTTTTTTTGTTTTTGTTTTGCTTTTTTTTTTTTTTTCTCTTCTCTCCTGCCTTATAAAAACTTTGTCCTCTCTTTACTTTTTACTGTTCAATCATGGGTCTTGACCCATCCTGTGCCAGCCCTCACCTGCATAAAGTCTTCAACCTACACTGGGTCCCTTCTGGCCCTTGCCTGCTTTGTGGCTGGTCAAGTTGGTCCCCTCCTTCTGAGCCCTCAGTACTAGAGTCAGCCATTGGAAGACAGGGTCTGGGACGTTGTCTGCCCAGTGATGAGAGCTGTCACCTTCCACAGGGATGAAATTGCAGGATGCATTGAGAAGGCCTATGAGAAAATCCTTTTTGCTGAGGCTACCCGGATCCTCTTCTTCAGCACACCCAAAAAGATGACAGACTATGCCAAGAAGGTGGCTGGGGTGTGGGACAAGGGACTGTGGATCAGGGTTGTGGGTGGAGGATATTGTTCCCTGTCTGAATGGTGTCAGTGCACTGTGAGGATGGGACACCAAAAGAACAAAGACTGCCATGACTAAACCCAGTGATGAGACTCCAGGCAAGTGGCGCAGCCTCTCTGAGCTTGCTGGCCTTTTCGTAGAAAGAGGCTAGAGTCTCTCACGTGTGGTGCCTAGCACAGTACCTGGGTCCAACTCTAGGCTCTGTATCGAGTTTGCCCTAAGAATTCCTTAGAAGCAGCACGGTTGCACTGCTTCATTTGAGTGGGGCAGTGTCCCCAGGGATGTTGGCTCCTTGGTGTCCCAGGAGGCAGGAGAGGAGGCAAGAGGATAATGTGAGGAGTGATGGGGACAGCTGCCAACTAGTTACTGTGGACCAAACACAGTCGTTCTCAGAGGCTTTTTAAGTCCTCTAGACCCATGGAGGAGGAGTGTGGTACCCATCTCAAACATGGAGGAACGGAGACAGAATAGACAGAATAAACCTAGTGGCAGTGATCCATTACAAAACAAGCCATGGTCCACTGGGAGGTGGCTACACAGGGTGGGGAGCAGCCTGTGGGTCACCCACCTACTTCTCATTTCTTTCCTCAGCGAGGTTGGCTGCTGGGCCCTAACAACTACTACAGCTTTGCCAGCCAGCAGCAGAAGCCAGAAGACAGCACCATCCCCTCCACTGAGCTGGCCAGGCAGGTCATCGAGTATGCCCGGCAGCTGGAGATGATTGTCTGAGCCTCGGCCAGGGTGGTGGGCATGGCTGGTCCAGCAGTCTCAGCACGGGCTGGCCCTCAATAAAGGCAGATTAACCTCCTATGGGCCCTAGTCTCCCCAGTGGGATGGTGGAGATAATTGCTTCTGGAGAATTTGGGAGTTTGGGGGCCTCTGGGCCTTCTGGGTGAGTGTTTCCCAGTTGTCACTGCTCTGGGTTTTCAGCATAGCTGCCCAGTGGCCCGCAGGAGAGCACAGGCCCCGACTGAGGTGCTCTTCTAGCCAGCTGTGAGTGCCTTTTGGTACTGGGCAAGGGGACTAGATTGTTTTCCAGTGAAGCACCATGTGTCTCAGTTTTTAGAAAATGTTGGCCATGGATTAAATAATTTTTAAAATGACACATGAAACTGACTTTGTCTGTGGGCTACCATTTGAGCCTCTGTAATAAATGGTATGGACCCTGATGTGGATATATCTGGGTATATCCATTCTGGCCTCCTTGAGCCAGGATTGTAACTTAGACTGGACTGGCATTAGCTGGTTTCCTGCTTTGAAGTTCTTGGGAAACCAAGTCTAGCCAAGACACCTGCAGGGTTCAAGAAAGCTGTCCAGTTGGTTGTCCTCTCTGCTGTTCAGTAACCCCTGCCCTAGGCCAGCCACCTTATTTTAAAGGAAGCCATCCCCTTCCCTTCCCTTCCCTTCCCTTCCCTTCCCTTCCCTTCCTTCCCTTCCCTTCCTTCCCCTCTGCCTCAGTCGGGAATGGACAGGCAGCTAGGCAGCTTGTAGACTGGGTACTTTATTGGCAAGGAGGGTGAGGCAGAGGGAGTGGGCAGTTGCACTCAGGTAGAATGAGTGGCCTGCAAGTCGTAGTGCTCTAGGCCAGCTACCAGGGAGCCAGCCAGCTTGACGGTGGCCACCCAAGGTGGCTCACTCAGGTGGTTGGTGGGTGTACTCAGCCTGGGAAGATGAATTGACAGAGTCTGTCTTGTATAGTCTCTGTGGCTTCATTTCCCCCATGGTCATAAGGACAACCCTGAAGGCTGTCAGGTTCCTAAGGGTCTATCCATACAGAATAGGAAGGAAGGTGAGGAACTCCCAAGACCCCAAAGGAGGTTTTGTCTATAGCCAGTCCTGGCAACCAAATCCAGGGGCTTAGCATAGTAGCAAAGCTGGAGAAGGGGCCACGTCCCCTATGGTAAAGTAGTAGCCAAAACCTTGGGCTCATGGGTGGGTGGGGGTCGTAAAGGGCTGGGGAACACTGGGAGATTCATTTCAACTAGGGAAATTCCCTAGAGACTTATTACTCCACCCTCAGGTTCCAGAAACAGTTGTTTCCTTTCCCCATCTCTGATAAACCATCCTTACTGCCCTCAGGGATGGGGTCAAGGTGGTAACTAGGGTCAGACCAGCAGGAAAGCTACAGATAATAAAGACCAAGGGTCAGCTTGGCACCCAGAATATACCAGGGGTTGAGCTGAGGCTAGTAAAGGGCCAAGGCTCCTGGAGCTCAGCTAAATTGAGATCCAGGTAACCTGTGGGTAACCTATGGTCAAGACGCCAAAGCGTGTAATCCTATTCCATCCAGGGTAAATAGGTGCAGGATTTGGAGTGTGCCCTCTCCTTCCCACTCCTCCATCTCCCTCACCAGGCAGACACGTTGCGTGGCAGACGTCGGTGACGGCGTTGATGGCGGCAGTAGCACTTGCAGGGACAGGAGTTAAGCACCTCGAAAGGCGGCCAGTGTCGAGCTGTTCCCTTGTTAGAGGCCCCAGCTGTGGAGGTTCCGTTGCTACCACCGCCACCCCCTCCACTGCTGCTGTCAGTCACCGGAGCCATATTCGGTTCTCGAGGGCCATCTCCAGAAGTCCCTTCTTCACGGATAACACCCCGGGCCGCTCGGGGACCTTTGTTCCTGCGTGTACGAATCTTGGGCTGGGGCATCGGGGGTGACAGCTCAGCGGTGGTGGTTGCTGGAACTTGGGATGTGACTGGGGCTGGTGTCGGGGCTGGGGCCTGCTCCGCAGCTGCAGTCGGGGACAAAGTGGAAGGAGGGGTGGGAGCCAAGGCTGACTCTAAGTGGCCAGGGCCTGGAGTAGGCGGACGGGCCACCAGTATCGGCGTCCTCGGGAGTGCTGGTGGCTGTGGTGTGGGTGGCGGTGCCGGTGGTGGCGTGGCTGGTGGTGTGGGCGGTGGCGGTGGCAGCGGAGGTATCTGCTGCGGACTTGGAGGCACTGGGCGAACAGGCTCGCCATTGTTTGGCGCTGGGAAGATGAACATGGGTGGTGCCAGCAAGGCAGGTGTGGGCCTTCGGGGCCCTGAACTTGGATGTGTCTGACCTGACCTTGGTGGAGGGGATCCCCAAGGCCCTGAGAGCGTAGTCGTCCGCCGTCGGGGTGCCCCGATTCCCCCAACAGCCCCATTGAATCGGAAGTGCCGTTCAGTGCCATCAGGAGGGCTCACCCAGTCGAATTTGGGCTTTGAACCTGGGAAGGTGGTGTAAGGGGGTGGCGGTAGAGCCCGGGCAAGCGGAGTAGGCACCGAAGGGGGACCAGAACACCCTTCGCCATCTCCGTCACCACCCTCGGTTTCCTGAGCTGCACGAGGGCCCTCTCCTAAGGGACGAGTGGCTCCAGGAGGCTGGGGGCCTTGCTTCAGTACCTCAGCATAAGAGATGGCCCCAGAAGAGGCAAACAGTCCTCCGCCACCACTGGCCCCCAGTGAGGCTTTGGCTGCTAAGGGGCCCGAGGAGGATGTGGGGGACAAATGGGGCCCCGACTTGAAGGTGACTTTACACAGCAGACTCAGGCCAGACTCAGAAGTAGCAGACCGAGCCATTTCGCCCTCTCCGTGGGCTCCCCCGGCCGCCTGACCCTCGCTGCTGTGTCTGACCTGGCTTTCTGAGGGGCTTGTGGCCGACGAGGCCAGAGTGATTCTGCGGCTCGGGGGCTGCGGGTCACAAGTCGACGGTGCTGGCGGTAGCTGTTTCCGAGGTTCCAGGGGCGTCGGAGGTGGGGCTGGGGCCCTCAGGACCGGGTCTTTTTCGGTCAGTTGCCGGGGCAGCGGTGGGAGAGGGCGGAGGCTCGGAGGGTCACCCTGACCACGATGGCTCGCCTCCAGAAGACCGCGGATCCGAGGCACTGCAGTGCCCGTGGGTTTTCGCCACTTAGATGGGGCGGGCAGCAGGGTCCCCACGGGAGGCGGGGGTGGTGTAGAGACCGCCGCCGCAGCCGCCTCCTCTGGAGGAGGTGTCACTGGCGAGGGCAGTTCTAAGGTCAGGGGCAGGGTTGAGGATGAGGCCTGGGACTCCGGGGGTATCAGGAGCCCCGGGGGCCCGGAACTGCCAGGGAACCAGACGCCCAGCCCTCGAGCCAGGCGCATGGCAGGGGATGAGGGGGTCACCTCGGGCTCCACCAGAGGCGTCCTACGAGAGTCCGAGGCGCGGTCTGAGGCCTGCTCTTTTCGGGAACCCCCGCCCGCGGACGGCTCCGACTGCACGTTCCCCATTTTTGAAGAAGGTCGGGGACTGTGGTTAAAAAAACTTCCACCAGTCAGTCGGCGGGTTCTGTGAGGACTCCACGGCTCAGGCTGTTCTTGGACAGCCCCTGTCTGCATTGGTCTGCCCTGTCCTCCAATATTCTCTCAGCCCCCGTCTCTTAAGTCTTCAGTTCTCCGATTCGTCATGGTCACGTCCCCTTCCCCATGGTCTCAAGGCTGCGGTTCTTACTCTTCGAACCTAACTTCTTAATGTACAAAGGCTCAACCCTGATCCCTTGGCTGCTTAGATCACATCCCTAACACTTTGCCACTTTCGGGATCTCCAGGCTTCAGGACTCAGTCTCGCCAGCCTCTCTGCTGAAAGTTTCAAACCACACGGGTAATGATGGTTATGCCCAGTAGCCAACAATGAATTCAAGCTTCTCTCAAAACGCAAGTCTAGCCAGGCCCCGCCCCATTCTCTAGTCACGCCCCCGATTGTCGAGAATCGGGCGGTATCCTCGCCCCTCCCCGCCCCGCGTCAGGTCCGCCTCTGCCTAACAAGTACCTGGGACTGTGGTCTAATTAATTCCCTAGTCCTTTAGTCCTAACCCTCCGATCACCCACCGTTTCTCCCTGTCGATCATTTGGATCCCTCCCTCTTCTCAGCCTGCAACAAATTCTCAAGCCTCTTAAACTTTTCCCGCTTGGCGTTTGTGACACCTCTTAACTTAACTTAAGCTCCACCCCTTTCCTTAAGCTCCACCCAGACTCCGCCTCTTAGTGGACCTCACTCACCGACTTCTCCAGCCGACCAAAGATCAGATCACTGCCCCGTGGGCCCAAGGCAGGGCGGGGAACGGCCGTAGCAGAAAATAACCGAAAAGAACGGATGTGCGGGTGAAGGCAAGTAGGCGAGACAGCGAGGACGACCCCCGAGATCTAGGCCCCGCCCCGAGCTCGAGGCCCGCCCCCTGTGAGCCAGCTTGAGCGCAGCCCTTCGAACCTGTATCACCCTTAGAAATACGGGAACGCCTTCATAGTGGGTAGGCAGGCCCCTTCTCATTAAGCCCCACCCCTTTATAATGCCCCACCCCTATGTTAAGCCCCTCCCCGGACCCCGCCCATAACAAACACTGCTACGTTGCTCCTCCTTTTGGGCCTCTTATTTGACCTGCCACTAAGGAAATTTATGTCCAAGCTCCGCCTTGCTATGTCCAGGCAGCATCTCTTTCTAAGATCCTGTCTTCCCTCCGGTAGCTCAGAAGGCTCACCCGCCCGCCCCTTCCGTGACGCACCCTCTCAGTTCCTTAAGCGTCCAAACCTCCTCCTAACTCAGGCTCCCAGGCCCCTCCCTTTTCGAACCCTGCCAGGCATCCCGCCCCTCCCATTCGGAGCCCAGACCGTGGACCACCTTCTCTCTAGAACCTTGAGACCAGGGTCTATTTTTGTTGCTTTCTCATATCATCAGGGACCAACCGTTCAGATAAGTCGAAAAGTGGGGATTCCCGTCTGGATCCCCAGAAAATGGGGGCTATAGGGGCTGTTCGTTGTAGCTCGAGCCGGTCTCTAGGACCCAGCGGGAATGTACGCCCGCCTTGCTTCTACCCCTCCCCCAGGCCGCCCCCTCCCCCACACGCGTCTTCCAGGTTCCCCCTCCCTCCCCCCTCGCCCCGGCTCCCGGTGCCCGTCTCCAGCGCCGCCGGAGCCAGCCAGGGAGCGGGAGCGAACAGGAGGAGGAGGAGGAGGAGGCCGCGTCGCCGCCGCTCGGAGCCCGGCCGGAGCCTCCCAGGCAGGTGCCAAGAGTGGCGAGGGGGCGGGGGGCTGAAGATACCGCCTGCCAGGGTGAGGGGGCAGCCAGGATCGCAGCTGTAACCCTCTGCCCACCCTTACGCCCGGCGGATACAGGCTGGGAGAACAAGGGGGGTGGGGGCACCAAACTACGCGGTAGCCATTTGGGGTACCAAATCTCCATTTGAGGGTCCTGGACTTCTTCCGAGGATGCCCCATTCACAAAATTCTGTCGTGGACCCTCGCCATTGAGGAACTCTGATGACTACTCTCCCCGGGAAAATAGATGTGTGGGAACATAGGACACCCCAAGATCTCAGTGCCCTATCTCAGCTAGGCCTTTGGGGGGGACCCCTGCCCTCTTTCCCTGCTTCACCTGTTGTTGGGGGAGGCGGGCGGACAAAGGAAGCAGTGTCACGTGACTACTCATTCACAAAATCCCATCCCATTGAGAAAAGGGGGCTGGGGGCGCTGTGGCCGCCCCTTCCCCTCCTGAACGGCTGGGGAAACCCGACATCCTGCAGGTGGGGGAGGGGGCTAGAACTCCTTGCCTGGGTTCCTAAGGTTGGGATTTCAGGGTTTATAAGCCTAGGGACAGTGGGGCTGAATGGTAATCCTGATTGCTGGGCGGAGGGCTACATCCCCTAAACTGGGGGCGGGGTGTTTCTGAAGGACGGGGGGGGGGCGAGGGGATGGATCATTATCTCCCCTCCCATCCCTCTTCCTTGGCTTTCCTCAACTGAGACCAACGGGAGCAGCCTTGATTTTTGTGAATGAAATGCTCCTTGCATCTTTTCGGTCGCGGGCTGCTGGCTTTCTCTGCCTCCATCTCTTTCTCGGCCTCTCTTTCTGGCCATTTCTGGTTCTCTCTCTGCTCCCTGCCCATCTCCCGGTTGCTGGGTGACTCAGTGAGCTTTGCATCCGGTCTCATTCATAAATCCGGGAAGGGGTGGGGGGGAAGCTAGGGTTTCTCACCCAGTTAGTGGCCTGGGCTACTGGGGTGCGGAGGCAGTGTTGGGGGCCCTGAAGCTGAGTTGATGGGTCCAGAGAAAATACATATGCGCAGGAATCCAGCTTTGAGGGGGGGGCAATGGGTGGGGCTATGGGTTTGTGTTGAGAGGGAAGGAGACTGGGGTTGAGGGGTATGAGCTGTAGGGGGAGGGGAAGTGGCAAACCCAGGCTATGGGGGTGGGGATAGGGGAAGGTGCTGAAAAGGTGGGGATGGCATGAAAAGGTAGATACGAAAAAGAAAGGTGGGCAAGATGTCATTAAGAAGAAAGAAGCCATGATAGAAGAAAGTGGGCAAGGGGTGGGTGTACTGGTGGCTTGAGGGTGAGGTAAATCCAGAGGTAAGAGGGAAAGGAGGAGGGCAGGGTTGGGGAGAACGCTCAAACTGGGAACAGGATTTGAGTTCACGGCCTGTGTTGTTTCTGTCCTCCCCACCTCCTCCAGGTACATGGTGCGGGTCCGAGCCGTGGTGATGGCCCGAGATGACTCCAGTGGGGGCTGGCTGCCTGTGGGGGGCGGGGGCCTCAGCCAGGTGAGCGTATGTCGGGTCCGAGGGGCCAGGCCCGAGGGGGGGGCCCGCCAGGGGCACTACGTCATCCACGGGGAGCGGCTTCGGGACCAGAAAGTGAGCCACCCTCGGGTGTGGGAGTGGGATGGGCTCTGGGGAAGGAGGGATGGGGCTGGGGAGGGGGTGGCAAGGAGAGGTCACACTGTCCCTCTACCACTGGGACTCAAAGTGGGCCGTGGGATGGAGTTGGGAATAAATAATCTGGTTTGTAAATTAAGAGCTGGGATTTGGGGGTGGGGTGAAGGATTAGGGACCTACTGTCCACTGCTTCTGTGGCTGTTTTATCACAGCTATTTCAGTAGTGACCTTCCTGCCCCTGATCATTTCTGCTCCTCCTCCAACCTTGGCCCGTTCCATAACGACCCAGCCCACACCCAACTCCCATCATGTTCCCTCTCTGCTCAGAATCCTCCTCTGGCCCCATCTTATTCACAGATGCTCGCCAGGAGACCGCAACCAGGTGGCCCTTGTCTGCCCTAAGTATCTGGAGGCATTTATGGGGTCTGCTTAGAAGTGTTGAATGTGGTTGACAGTCCTATGTCATGTGCTTCTAATCCCAGCACTAGGGATGTTGTAGCAGGAGGATAGGATTGTAAGGGTTCAGGCCAGCCTGGGCTAAGTAGTATAAACTTATCTTTAAAAAAAAAAAGCTTGGGGAAGGGGTACGTCTCAAAGCAGGGCAGGAGGAACAGTGTAGAGGAAGTGTTGATATCACACAAGGACATGGAGGGAACATAAAGGGTGGTCAGCATCCTGTGGACTGTCTAGAAGGTAACTATCTCTGAGGAAGGTTTCCAGGGATTAGTGAAGCACCAGAAGAGAAATGGTTGTAATATTTTGATGTGTTCAGTAAAGTGTAAATAATGTTTTCTCTTCAATCAAAAGACGCATCATTAGGGTATGAGAAAAGGTTATTTTTTTTTTTTAACATTTAATAAGATTTGAGGTTTCTCTTGGGCCATCAGAGGAAGAAATCAGATGGGGATAGAAGTGAAAGGATTGAAGGAATATTGTGGAATAGAGATACCATCTCCTAAAATGAGGGTATATTAGTGTTTAGGGATACCTGGAGTTGGGAATGCTGGGATGTACAGAGGGACAGATGTACAGAGGGTTGAAAGTCACGGGCATGGCTAGGGTTAGCTGACCTAGCCCCTTCCTGCCCCTCAGACCACCTTGGAGTGTACCCTGAGGCCAGGTTTGGTTTACAACAAAGTGAACCCTATCTTCCACCATTGGAGCCTGGGGGACTGCAAGTTTGGGCTGACGTTTCAGAGTCCTGCAGAAGCCGATGAGTTCCAGAAGAGCCTGCAGGCTGCGCTGGCTGCGCTGAGTCGAGGTGAGTGGTACAAGCCCAGACAGTCAGACTTAGGGACAGACACTTAGGGGAGAATCTGGGCTCTGGGGACTCACTTCTGCTCTTCTTCCCACCTTAGGCTCGCTGACTCCCTCCTCCTCTTCTTCCTCCTCCTCCCCTTCCCGAGATACTGCAGAGACTCCCTGCCCTCTGACGGTGAGTCTCGGGGTCCCTCTTCCATGGGAGGACAGTGGGTTGGTTCTAGTCTACAAATATCCCTAAATACTTGCTGTGTAGTCCACGAAAGGCCACATGCTAGGGACACAAAATCAGGCCCAAATGGATACTGGGCTAATTCAACTATGGTTCTGGTTTTTCTGTTCTTGTATATGCATTTATCTTTGAGATAGGGTCTAATGTATCCCAGACCAACCTCAAGCTCATTAGGTATCTGATGATAACCTTGATGTCAGTCCTCTTGAATGCTGGAGTTACTGGTGTGTCACCATATGTGGCCTCTTGTTTTGTCATTACTCATACATTTTGTTCAAGTGCTAAGAAGCACCCATACCAGGCAGTGTTTTAGGCACCAGGGATATAGAAGCAAGCTTCCTTTTGTCTCGGTGCTTTAGAGAAAAAGATAAAATATAAAAAGAAATAAATGTTAAAATAACTACATGGACAAATGAATTGCTAATTCCTTTTGTTCTGGTTTTCTGAGACAGGGTTTCTCTGTGTAGCCCTGGCTGTCCTGGAACTCACTCCATAGACCAGGCTGGCCTCAAACTCAGAGATCAACTTGCCTCTGGCTCCTAAGTGCTGGGATTTAAGGCATGTGCCAACAATGCCCTTCCACAAATCGATAATTCTATTGTCTATTTATTGCCCGAGCTGCAGGCTTATAAACGTGGAGTCATCTTTGGCTCCCTTGGTTTTGTTTTGGTTTTTGTTGTTGTTGTTGTTGGTGGTGGTTTTTTGTTTGTTTGTTTGTTTGTTTGTTTGCTTGACAGGGCCTTGTTACACAGCCCAGGTCATGTGACCCAGGGACAGATGGTGTACGGTTGTATATGCTACTGTAAGAACTTATTCAATTACATTGAGTGATAGTGCCTTGGGCACTGAGTTAGGGGAAGTTTGATGGCGCTAACCATCTAGAAGCCCCTGGCTCTGTTGGAGAAACTGGTGAGAGTCTGACAATGAGAAGCTGATAGGTCCGTTAGGAGGTGGAGTTAGCCTAGGTCTCCTGACCTTCCATTTCCGTCTCCCAAGGGTGGGTTACAGGTACACCACCACGCTGGACTGACTCTTGTTTCTTTCCTGCTTCCCATAGAATCTGTCACAATATTGGTTCTGTTTTCTTTCTTCAAAAATTTTTTTTCAAATGTGTGTGAGTGCTTTGCCTGCATGTATGTCAGGGGACCCACTTGTATCCCTAGTGCCCAAGGAGGCCTGACAAGGGTGTTGGATTAGCCTGGAATTCAGTTACAGTGATTGTGAGCTGCTGTGTGTGTACTACAAATCAAACCAGGATTCTCTGAAGGAGCAGCCAGTGCTTTTAACTGCCTTCCCACCCTCCTTCCTCCCTCCCCTCTTCCCTCCCTCCCTCCCTATCTTTCTTTTTTTTCTTTCTCTGTATTGGGGCTCAAACTCAGGGTCTTATACATGCTGGGCAAGTACTCTACCACTGAGTTATAGCCCTAGCCTAGGTTCTACTTTCAAAATGATTAGAATCTGTTCTCCACACTCTAGTGTCTGATCTCATCTTCCAAACACACACACGTGCACGCACACACACACACACACACACACAAACACACACACACAGTGGGATATAGGGGTGAATTGCTAAGGGGGCTTTTATCAATGGCTGAGTCTGATTGATCATACCCTTTCCCCATTCAGAACCTTCCCATGGCACATAGGGTCCATCTGGGCCTGGGCTGGTCTACCCCTCATCTTCTTGTCACGTCAGACTCCTCACTGTCATTGCAACAGGGTTGGTGTATTCCTGTTCTGGGGTCCTTCTGTCCAGTACACGTCTTCAGACATGACTTATAATCTTTTTTTCCCCCCAAGGCTTTATACAAATGTCTTCTTGGTGGCTTTACTGAGCAACCTATTTAAAATTGCATTCTTAAGCCAGGATGGGGCTTGCTTGGTTAGGGAAGCACTAGCCTAGCGTGCACAGAGCCCTGGCTTTGATTCTGCAGCTGGCATCTGTAACCTCAGCCCTAGGGAAGTGGAGTCAGGCGGATAGAAATTCAAGGTCATCCTTGGGCTATGTTAGAATTTTGAAGCCAGCTTGGAATATATAAAGCATTTTCTCCAGGTAAACACATGACTTTATATCCCAGCACTTGGGAGACAGAAGCGGGTGGCAGGTGGATTGCTTATAGGGTTGAGGCCAGCCTGGTCTACCAAGAAAAATTCTGTCTCAAAGAGCAAACGAAACCTTTCCATGTCAGACCACTCCTCAGTTACAACCGCCGATGTCCCTTACTTGGTTGTAATCTCCTCTCCCTTCTAAGACAGCTTTCTTTCTTTTTGTAAAAAAATGAATCATTTATTTTTATTTTCATGTACATGTATGTATGAGGATGTTAGATTACCTGTAGCTGCTATGTGGTTGCTGGGAATTGAACCCGGGTCCTCTGGGAGAGCACTCGGTGCTCTTAACTTATGAGTCACCTCTCCAACCCCCTGAGACAGTTTTCTTCTGTTTCCTACCCTCCCTCTACTGCTAGCACGTCAGCTCCCAGAGGCCAAGGATCTTTTGCTAGTACCTTGCTTCACCTCGTGGTGCCTAAAACAGTGCCTAGTACCCGTTGTTAGGCAAATGGGCCGAATAAATTGAACGGAGTGATACTGAACGAGACGCAGAGCGTTTATGAGGGTTTATGAGAATATTGAGAGAACATAACTAGTTCCTTAGGTCAGAGCGAGTCAGTCTCAAGGTCATGAGGGACGGAGGTGGCTCTCCAGCAATCGTGCACAGTTCCTGTGTGTGAGGCTCTTCTGGCATGCTGTGTGGTACTCGGGGGGATATAGACAGATGAGGCAGGAGGTTACAGGAAAGGGGGCAGAGGGCCTGGAAGTGGGGTTTCAGCTGGTAAAGTACAAGGCCTGGTTTGGGTGGAAGAAAGATGTCCAGGCAGGCAAACTATCCTTTTGAGATGTAGTGAAAATGAAGCTGCAATGTACTGGTGGGCCAAGGAAGTGGGCTTCCAGGAAGGAGAGTATGGTGGGGTGGCCCTTCCAGTAGCTTGGTGATCTGAGCTATTAGGGGTCTAGTAAAAACGGTGCCCATATCCAGAGTCCGGATGGCACACACCTATAATCCCAGCTACACCTGAGGAAAGGCAAGATGATTTTGAGTTTGAGGCCTGGGCTAAGGGTGGTGGATCTGATGTGGTGGAACCCACTGTGAGGGACTGGGAGAGTGGCTAAATGGTAGATGTTTGCCCAGACTCCACTAGCAAGGGGCTAGTATAGGGACAGCTGTTGCCTAGAAGCACCAGTGGGGGACTGTATCGAGCCTAGGCTGTAGAGGAAACTGTAAGAGGGAGCTGTCCTCAACACATCCTTAAGAATAGGTACTATGATGACCCCCATTTTAAGAGGACACTTGTCACACAACCTGTCTGTAGCAGAGCAAAGGTTTAAGCCCAGACCTCCTGGCTGTAGAGCACTTGCTCTGGATAGAAGGGAGGTCTATGTAAGGGCATCTTTCTTTGGTTGGGAAACTCCCCTGCACTGAGGCCTCACCAATCTCCCTCAGTCCCATGTGGACAGCGACTCCTCCTCCAGTCACAGCCGCCAGGAGACTCCACCCACAGCTGTCGCTCCCATTGCCACAGTGGAGTCAGCAACTGCCTTTCCACCGGCCACGCCCCCACAAAGGCGCCGCTCCTCTGCTCAGGTACGACTTCCTCTTCTGCCCTCCGCCCTCCGCCCCTCTGCTGTAAGCCTGGATAGAATTGGACAGCTCCCTAAGCTGACTGCAGCAGAAGCCCAACTGTATGATAAGGGACACAGCTCCCAGGAAATGGCCAGCCTGACTGTGGAGTAGAAAGGTGGTAGTGGAGTAGAAAGGGCCTGGGTTTGGGGCTGGGGATGTAGCTTGGCAATAGAGTGCTTGCCTAGCAAGTGGGAAGGTGCTGGAGGCGCTGGGTCGGAAACAGACTCCTGGGCTCCTGAGAGCTGGTAGGAACTTCCAAGTGTATCTAGCTCTCTGGGAAATTTAAGGGCTGTGTAGTTTACGCAGGGATTTGGGGGGTGACATGGACAGGTTTTCTAACATGTTAGAAGGTGTTAGAAGTAAAAAGACTGTTTACTTTATCCGGAAGGAGGGACTTGGGGTTGAGAGTGACCGAACTGGGAAGTCTTACTAGGCCCGTAAGGTGTGTGTTTGCTGTCTATCTTGCTGTCTCTGTGAGCATGAGGAACCCCGAGCCCAAGAGAGTTCAGGGGAACACAGTCCCTTCTGACGATGCCTTCTGCTTGCATTCTGGGATTTTGGGTCTTCCGAACCTGGGTAGCCTATGGGTATTGAGTAAATTGCAGATCTCCCTAACCTGACCTCCTTGTCCTTGGCTCTGCAGAGCTACCCTCCGCTTCTACCGTTCACTGGGATTCCAGAACCTTCAGAGTCTCTAGCTGGGGCAGGGAGCCAGGGCTGGGGCGGCCGTGGCTATGAGGACTACCGGCGATCTGGACCACCGCCTCCACCTCTTGCCCTGTCTACCTGCGTTGTGCGCTTTGCCAAGACTGGTGCATTGAGGGGTGCAGCCCTGGGTCCCCCAGTGTCACTCCCTGCCCCTCTCACAGAGGCTGCACCCCCAGCACTCCCTGCTCGTCCACCCCCAGGCCCAGGCCCTACCCCTGCTCCAGCCAAAGCCTCCCCGGAGGCTGAGGAGGCTGCGCGCTGTGTGCACTGCCGAGCACTCTTCCGCCGCCGGGCAGATGGGCGTGGTGGTCGCTGCGCAGAGGCCCCCGACCCAGGTCGCCTGCTAGTGCGCAGGCTCAGCTGCCTGTGGTGCGCTGAGAGCTTGTTGTACCACTGCCTGTCGGACGCCGAGGGTGACTTCTCCGACCCGTGTGCTTGTGAGCCAGGCCACCCGCGCCCTGCTGCGCGTTGGGCTGCTCTGGCTGCTCTATCCCTGGCAGTGCCCTGCCTCTGTTGCTATGCGCCCCTGCGCGCCTGTCACTGGGTTGCAGCACGGTGTGGCTGTGCGGGCTGTGGGGGTCGCCACGAGGAGGCTGCACGGTGAGGATTGTTGGGCTGGTTTGGAAAATCGGTCTGAAAACCCAAAATTTGAAGGCCTGGGACCCTGAACTCCATATGAACCTAAAACCCAAACTTAGGTACAACTGGAACTTGAATGCTTTGAGAGATCCCGGATCTGGTACCTGGACCCCAAACTGAGGACTGAGATCCCCAGACCCAGCTTCATCAGGGTGTCTGTCCACCCGAAATCCTGAATTCTGGATTCTCCCTCCCTCTTCCCCACTGAGGAAACTTAGGAGACTTAGGACATCTCAAACGTTGCATCTCAAGGGGCCCAGGAGCTCACATCCCTGAGACCTGGGGATCTTGGACCCTGACTTTGTCTAAATGCCCAACCCAGACTTCAGGTCGTTTCTTGACATTGTAAACACTCATATTACGGTCCCCCAAATTAGTCAAGAGTTGCTAAAACTTGACCCTATATAAAATGACTTAGACCTTGAGACCAGAGACCGAAAATCACCAGAAATTGGTCCCTGAATTTTCACCTGAGACCCGGTATCTGCACATTTAGCTGCTCTTATAACCCCAGGACCTGGAGACACCAAACCCTCCTGGTTAAGAGACACCAGGGGGGTTTGGAATCACCAGATACTGACCTGAAGTTTACCGACTCCTACAAGTCCAGACATTGCCGTCAGTTCATGTGCAAGTGACCCACAAATTCCCTAGCACCCCAGATTTAAAATGCATTAACTCCTTAGATATCCTCAGATGAGGTATTTTCTGACCAAAATGACTTGGGGTGCCCTTTTCAGAGCTCATCAAGGTCCAGATATCAGACACCAAGATGCTGGGGAGCCAGGACCAAACACCTACCCCTCATGGGTGGGCTCTGAGGTACCTGGTACCCTTAAGTATATGGTTGAAGGCCAGTAGCATTTTGGGCCCAACACACTGGTTTGTAGAGATTAGCTAACCTTCCATTTTCTCTTAGGCCTGAATTTTAAGACCCCGTATATTCTGAAAACATCGGCTTCCTTCTGTCTACATTCCCCATTCACCAAGTTGGGTGGGAGCCTGGAACTTAGAAGATGTGGTGGTCATGGTAACCCAGGTCCTTCAGCCCTTGACTCTCAGCCCTAGAGCAAATCTAAGGTGCTTTAAGAGCACTGGATCTAAGACCCCGAGATATCACTGGGCTCTAGGTGCAGAGGTCAAGTTCCCCACAATCTTGGGATTGGCTGTGGCTGGTCACCTTGGTCGCTTCATACCAGAGACATTAAGCAACAAGGTGCCCCAGGATTCCAGCACCTTTGGGCTCCAGATGTTCTTGAACTCAAAGCACTTCTAGACTAATGAAGCCCCCATACCTCACCACCTCATGCCCCCCACCCCCGTGTCCTGCCATCCAGAGGCCCATAAAATTGGAATGTCCCAGCAATGCCCAGATTCCCACCCATTCCCCCTTTTTCCTCGGGCGGGGCACTTGTGCCAGTGTAAATTCAGATTCTGGAATCTGGGACCACACAGCTGTTTCCTTTTCCCTTCTCTAGGGCCTGGCTTTGCCATGGAGGATTGATTGTACGTGGGCTGTCAGCTCAGCAAAGGCAGGCAGCTGCAGGGGTCAAGCAGAAGTAGCAGAGAAGGCCTACCCTTTGCACACCAGTACTTCTGGGGCCAGCAATTGCTCCACAGAAGCCCCGCTCTGGCCCTCATCCCTAACCTGGCAGATTTCCCACACCATAACCCCTAGTACATTCAGGTCCCCTCTCCCGTGAATCTTTTCCATCTCAGTTGGGAGTCGCTCTGGAAAGGTCAGTATTGTTTTGGGCACTTCCCCAAGGAAAAGAGAGGTGCCACAGACTCTCTACCCTAAGTAGAGACACTAGGATCTGCTGTCCTGGATAGGAGAACCAAGGTTTCAGAGCCAATACAGTCTCAATGGTTCATGGGCTTAGGACTCATATCTGGCCCTAAGCACCTGGGAATGTGCACTTGAACCATTCTTCATTACCCAGACTTGGGTGGCCTTGTAGGGATTCAAGGGATTAATATTTGTGTCACTTCCTTTAACTTATTAACTATTTATTGTATCCGGAACCTGTGATTCAGCTCCCTGAAGCAGACCCTGGGATGGATGAGAGAAAATGGGAAGAAGGGGGTGTTCTTCCCATCCCCATTCTTCCCAGCTCTCATCAATGTCAGACCCACCAGAGCTGAGGGCGGAGGGACTGGGGGCTGGGGCAGCCTGGGTCCCCATCCCTTCTTTGTGCCTCGGTCTCCCCCCTTCCATGGTAAGCGGGGGAAGCTCCATTCTTAACCTACCTCGTTTTGGGAAGGGGTGGGGAGGGGGACCAGAGTGCTGTATGGTGCTGTGAGATCTTCAGATTAAGCAGTGGGGACTTGGGGAAGGTTCCCTAGTTCCCCATCTCCCAGTACCCCCTCTCCCAGGTCCCCCAGCCCTGTTCCTTGTCGATACCCACCTCTGATCCATGATTACCTTCCACTGCCCCCATATCTGGGGTGCATAGAGGACTGAACTCTGGGGGCCAGGAAGACCTCAGATCCTGGAGCTCCTGAGCCCAATTTTCCAGCTGCTTGCCCCTCAGATTGGATGCTTGCCCCCCAGATTTTGGGGGAGGTACGCCAACATTTATCTTCCTGATCTTGATTCCCAGCCAGTTTGTGACTTTGTCAGTGGCAGGGCAGGCTGAAGTGGAAGGAGGACAGGGGGGCCAAAGATCCAGCCTTGTCATTGGGGGAGGGGGGCTTGAGATCTGCTCCAAGAAATGTCTGTGACCGTGTCTCAGCCTGGTCTTTATTCATGTTGGCGCGCCCTGTGCCCTTTTTTACCGGAAGGGCTTGACTTTACTCCTCTTCCCCTATACATCCTTCAGTCCCAAACTGGTCACACAGCTGGGTTTATCTGTCCAGTCAAGTACATTTACTAAATCCCTAATGTGTCAGGCCCCCTTGTGACTGGTGGCGACACAGTGAACAACGGGAGGGGAGGGGTTCCACGGGTGTGTGTAGGGGTCAACCAGCACCAGCTATTAAGGTAGGAATTGTGGCTGCTAGGTTGGGAGTAGATTTTTAGCAAGGCGGATCCTGGGAAAGGAGGGTGAAGAGGCTTTGTGTGACATTGTATATGCTTTGTCACCTCCACGAGTGAGACAGGACCACAGGAAGGCTCCTGGCACTGATTTACATTTCAAAGGCTGTAGCTGTGGGAAGACTGCCCCTGTGGTGGTGCAGGTTGTGACTGTGAGGGAAGAGGGGGCGTTAATGGACGTCTGGAAAGACTCCATATATTTAAAAGAAGCTATTCTGTGTGTATGGTTGCTCATGGGTATGTGTGTGCACCACCTGGTGCTCTGGTACCTGGTCCCCTAGAACTGAGCCACGTAAGCCATGTGGTGGCTGGGAACTGAACCCAGATCCTCCGTAAGCACTCTCGCTTAGCTCTCTCTCCAGAGTCCATAGATTTATATATGGAGTTTGAAAGAGAGCTGAGAATGTAGCTCAGCGGTGGAACACATGCTTAGCACGGGCAAGGGCTTAAGGTAAGGACCCAACACCAAAAGGAGTAAAGGTTATTAGCCCAAGGTTTGTTGTTTTTTTTTTGTTTGTTTTTGTTTTTTGTTTTTTTAAGATTCAAAAATATGTGGTTACATGCATGTGAGCTGGAGTTACAGGTGCTTGTGGGCCACCTACACACACACATCCTAGAAGAACACACATCTAAGCCACCATTTCAAACAGATTTATTTTGTACTTATGTACATGGTGCCATACCAGAAGCCAAAAGAGCATTTTGGGTCCTCTGGTGCTTATGAAACTCCAGAGGTCAGTGCTGGGAACCAGTTTTCCAGAGAACAGCTAGTCCAGTTCCTCTACTTGGTTTTTGTTTTTGTTTGTTTTTTGACAGTTTCCTTGTATAGCCCTGGCTGTCCTGGAACTCACTCTATAGACCAAACCTGCCTCTGCCTCCCTAGTTCTGTGATTAAAAGCGTATGCCACCACAACCTGGCTTGTTGTTAACCGAGGGTGGATGCATCAAGCCCTTTTAAGCACCTTAACATAAGGACTATAATCCTCACAGACACCTTTAAGAATGAGTGAAAGAGTGGGTGTGACACAAGCCTGTAGTCTTAGACCTTGGGAGGCTGGGAGGGTCTTAGACAGTGAGGTCAGACTCCATTTAATTTATTAATGGCTGGAGAGGTAGCTCAGTGGTTAAGAAAGCACTGGTTCTTGCAGAAGACTTGGGTTTGGTTCCCAGCGCCCACATGATGGTTTACAACCACTTAGAACTCCAGTTGCAAGGGACTGTAAGACTAGTTTCTGTGGGCACAAGGTGTACGGGTGCACACGTGTGTACACACACACACACACACACACACACACACACAAACATTCATACACATAAAATAAATTTAAAAGTATATGTTGCCCTTGGACCCCAATCGAAAACCAGTTTGGCAGGAACATGAGCTGGCAAATGAAGTCAACTCCAGTCCCATCGGCTTGCCACTCCCCGAGGATGTAGTCTCTTTTTTTTTTTTTTGGTTCTTTTTTTCGGAGCTGGGGACCGAACCCAGGGCCTTGCGCTTCCTTGGTAAGCGCTCTACCACTGAGCTAAATCCCCAGCCCCGAGGATGTAGTCTCTTAATGGCATCTGCTTCCTCTGCCTACAAAGGCAGAGAGGATGGCTAGCATTGGAACCCACTGTGAGATGGAAGGAGGGCCTGGCTGTGGTGGGAGAGTGGATGTGAAGGTGTGCTGATAGTCTAATCCTAAAGTGGAAGAAAAGGAAACAAGTTGGACGGAGTGCACTAAAACCAAAGGGCAGCTGGCGTGTCACATGCCTGTCAACCAGCAAACCGAAGGAAAAAGCAGGACCAAGAGGCCAGCCCGAGCTACATATATGTATACATCGAGACCCTGCCTCCAAAACATTTAAATGTAAAAAGAGCAGAGGGGCAGAGGGGAGAGGTAAACAAGTTGCCTTTTGCTTTTACGTGCCCGACAGTAGGGACACTCAAGTCTCTTGCGACCTCGGGGATCCAAACCTCAAGCTGTAATATTTACAACCCTGGACAAGTTACATGAAGGTCGCGCGTGGCGCGCACCAAGCCAATAGGAGCGCCGAAGCGCCTTCGCACGAGAATGTGATTGGATAAAGACGGGCGGGAGGAGGCGGAGAGAGGAGGGGGCGGAGCCTGTCTCAGACGGAAGGGGGCGCGCTCACGGGGTCGCAGGCGGAGTTGCTATGGATGGAGCCGCGGTAGCCAGTGACCTGCTGACACTGGGGTAAGGGATTTTGCGGTTTGGCCTGGGGTACGGGAAGGGCGCACTCGCCTGGATACGCGGAAGCAGAGGGACTCGCACTGACGCGCGCCCCGCCGCAGGTACGATGCCCTCCCAGAGGGGGCGTCTCGGGGCCCCGCGTGTGCGGACTTCAGGGCGCTGTGCGCGCGACTGGCGGCGGAGCTGACGACTCTGGGAGCTGTGGAGCGGCGAGAGGAGGGCACCGCGGTTCTCGGCGCCGGCCACGGTGCGTGAAATGCTGGGTGGACGGCGGGTGGAGCCGCGGAACCCGCTGCTCCCTGATGGCTTCTTCCTCCCGCAGGCCCGGACGCAGAGGAAGAGTTCCTGCGGCAGTTGGCTGGCCTGCTGCGGGCGTTGCACTGCCCGGATCGCGCGCTCTGCGGCGGAGACTGCGCCACCGTGCTGCGGGAGCCCGGTGGCGGCCTGCGCCTGCTGCGTGAGCGAGCCGGAAAGGCCCGGGGAGGCGGCGGTGGGCGGGGCCCTGAAGGGGGCGGGCTCGCACTCTGAGACTGGACTCTCAGGGGCGTGGCCAAAGCTTTGTGCTGAGCTTGAAGGCCACAGGTAGAGAGACTGGTTCGGGCTAGGTTAGAATTCTGACTAGGGCCTCTGAAAGCTTTAATGCGTTGAGTTAAACGCCAGTCGGTTGGTTCTGAAGTGGACCCACACCCTCCAGTGTAAGCGGGTGAGGCTTACTCTGGGGGAGGGGCCAAGGTTCTGGTTGGGCATTGACCTACTCCTATTTCTAGGGTTTCTTTGCTCTGAGCTCCAGGCTGCTCGCCTCTTGCATCTAAAGCTCCAGCGTGATCCTAGCCCTGTGCCGTCCTTTGGAGAAGGCACAAAGGAGGGAAATGGCATGGTTCAGGAACTGATGCTAACTCTTAAAGCCCTGGGGCTTCCTAGACCCCTGCGTGGAACCCTGGCTAGCCAGCTACTTCGGGAGTTTCATGACAAGGTAGAGAGACAGAGACCCCTCTTGAGGTACCTTACTTGTGGAGAGGACCCCAAACCAGCGCTAGAAAGTATGACCCAACCACAGGGACCATTCTTTCTAATTCGCTTTTGCTGTGATAAAAACACTGACCAAAGCCATCTCAGGGAGGAAACGGTTTGTTTCCCTTTACAAGTTACAGCCCATCATTGAAGGAACCCAAGGCAGGAACTCAAGCCTCAAGCCGACCATGCAGGAACGGCGTTTACTAGCTCATGCCTTCTGGCTTGGTCAGCTTATCTCTTTTGTGCAGCCAGGCCCATCTACAAAGGGACAGCACTGTCCAGAGGGGCTAGGCCCTCCTGTTAATGCCTCTGAGACCTGGGTTCACACGGCTGAGGGGAAACTAGAGCCCTTGAAAACATCCATCCTGTTTGCGTCTCACTGACTTCCAATGATCCCCCCCCCCAGATCTCTGAGCTGCTGCCTGCCCTGCCCCCAGAGTCCATGAAGCCCCTCCTTAACTCGCCACTGGATGCATCTCGATGGGTGAGGGCATGTGTGGACGGCTGTGAACAGTATCCACCCACAGATGGGACCCCAGGTGTGACTAAAGCCTCTCCTTCCAGGAAGCCCTGGAGGCTTTGTCCCAAAGCCTGACTGAACAGTACGGCTGCCGTCGCTGCCTCCTCCTGAAGCGCCTGGACCTCACAACATCTGCTTTCCACTGGGGCGATCGGGCAGAGGTGTGGGAACCGTCGCAAGAATCAATAAGCAGGCCACCTAGGGAAGCTCAGCTGCAGGGAAGGGGGCTGAGGGTGCAGACTGTGTACTCTTGGGGATGCTGGGGACCAGGCCACTTAGGATCGTAAGATTTCATTTTTCATTCTATGTGTTTTACTTAGATGTGTATGCACAATGATGTACATGCAGCATTCACAGAGGCCAGAGTGGGTGTTAGATCCCTTGGAACTGGAGCTATAGAAGGTTGTGAGCCACCTCGTGGGTACTGGGAACCGAACCCAGGTCTTCCTAAAGAGCAGTAAGCTCCCCGAATGTCGAGCCATCTCTCCAGCCCACACTTTAGAATCTTACAGGGTTCAAGACTTCTAGATTTCCAGGGCCTCCAGGGCATTCTAAGAATGTCCAGCCCTCAGCTGTGTAACAAAATAGTAAGACTGTCTTAGCTGGTTTTGTGTAGCCACAACAAAATGCCAGGAACCCAGAACTTTTTAAGGAAAAACAAAGTTCTTTTTGGCTTATGGTTTTGAAGGCTGAAACATGCAGGCTTGGACAGGTCGATCTGGCCAGAGCTCCATGTCATGCCATCGTAACATAATAGGACTTACAGGAATCCCTCCAAAGGTGGTGGCCTGTGGCTGTCAGCCAGACTCGATCTCTGTCTCTTACTCTGTCAACCACTTCTAAGATTTTGTTTCTGCTTCAACTTGCCATGTAGCCGAGGATGATCCTGACAACCTCTCCTGATCCTTCCTCTTCCCTAGTACTGAGATTCCAGTACTACACCACCTCAGCCAGCTCTCCACCCCAGCACATGCACCTTGGAGAAGGCAGCCCCTCTGAAGCACACAGAGACCCTGAGTAGGGGTGAGCTCTTGGGCACCTTCTCCATGTATGCCCTTCCCCTGCTCTAGGCCCACGGAGAGGTCATGAAGGCAGTGCTCTGCCCAATCCGAGGGCTTCTGACTCCAGAGTCTGATGTCTCTACCGCACATGTTCTGGCTGCCCGAGCTGACCTTTCTCGCCTGGTCCCAGCTACCAGTGTGGCTGCCCGACGAGGGACCAGCTGTGCAATCAACAAGGTGGGCACACCTGTGACAGGGGAAAGTCTGGGCACCCTTCACCTTTAGATTGGCCTTTTGGGGTATCCCGCGGTCCAGTGTTCTCCTTGGTTCCTGGCCTCTGGACTCAACTGGATTCAAACTACCCACTCGACATGGCAGGGTTTCTCTGTGTAGCTCTTACTGTCTTGGAACTGGCTCCGTAGCCCAGGCTAGCCTCCAACTCATCATGTAGCCAGAGGCTGGATTGAAACTCTCAACCTTCCTCCGCTTCCCAAATGGTAGGATGTTGGGCTGCACCAGCACACCCAGCTCTTTTTACCTCCTACTGAAACTCAAGTCTAATAAATTCTCAGGTGCTTATGGGTGATGTGCCAGACCGTGGGGGGCGCCCAGGCGAGCTGGAGGCTCCCATGCCTACCTGGAAGAGCCGAAGAGAGGATGGAGGAAGGGGGAAAGCTGGCCAGCAGCGCTGGGGCCACAGAAAGAAGAAGAAGTAAAGGGCCTTCCAGGGTCGGTTGCAGGTTCTGTTGGGTGCTGACGCCGCTGTCAATCCTTGGGGGGCCACTGAGGGTTGTCTTTGGCAAGCCTTCTCTTCCCTGTCCCGCAGGTCCTAAATGCCCTACACCCAGCCACCACTCCACACCATGAACCATGAACTATGAACCGTGTTGTGTGAAAAATAAATTTAATTCTTTCGATTGTTATAGGTTCTTGTTTCTGTTGGAAACCAGGTCAGGGGGTGTATGGGTTTGTGGAGGGGCAGCGGATTTCCACCCCCAAGTCCGGACAAGCCTTCTGGTTCTGATGGGGGTGTGGGAAAAGACACATTGAAGCATCATCAGACCAGGACTTTATAGCGCTCCCTGGTACCAACTCTGCCAGGTCTAGGCACAGCTGGACAATACAGGTGAGCATCTCTGCCTTTGGGGAGCCACTCCTGGCAAGGAGGGGCAGACCTTTAACGAGATAAATAGGTGAATGTCTAGCTTGTTAGAGGACCAAAGTGCCACGGAGGGAAATAAAGCAGAAGGGGGCAAGGGTCAGAGCACGTCTATGTAACAAGCCTTGAGGTCAGGAGGCCTCCCTAAGGAGTTGTCACTGGAGCAAAGTTCTAGAGCAGGTGAGTCATACAGACTGCAGGCAAAGAGCATTGCAGGCGAAGAGAACAGGGAGTGCAAAGGCCCTGGGGTAGGAATATTTGGGGGCATGTTCTAGAGGCCAGTGTCGGTGAGAGGATGAGCAGAGGTGAGCTGTGGGAAGGGAAGACAGGCGATGGGGACAAACCTTGCAGTAAACCACAAGACTGGGGTTTACCTTGAGCAAGCTGTGGAAGATGTTTCACACACACTGCCCACGCCAGCCCCTTTCCTGTCCCCTCCACCCCCACAGCTCCCCAATCCCATGCCAAGAGTCCATGTGGTCCACTGGTTCAGAGCTCCAGTTTTAAAACAGGTGCGACTCTTGCCTCCCACACCGTGGGCCTGAGGGCTAACCTTCCTGAGCTTTCGTCTTCTCTGCCGAGTGGGTAGCTGACACAACTGGAGTCCAAATGCATCCAACCCAGAGCTGCAGAGTCGGGGGGAGGAGCATGGCTGGCAGTCAGTGCAGTGCCAAAGGACATTTTTTTAGGGGGGAAAGATGGCAGGTGCCTCGTGAGAGGCAGCGCAGATGTGGAAGAGGCATTGGGTAGGGGAGTAAGGGAAGAGACTCCAGATGCTGTTCAGGCGCTGGACTTCGAGGAAGCTTTGGATGGTAAAACTGGCGCTGGGCAGGGCACCTGGAAAGAGGAAGAATACACAATGACACAAGGAGGAGCACTTCATTTCTCCACACCCGGGCCCAGCGTCTCACTCAGGAGTGAACCAATAATCCCAGATGAAATCTCTGCCTTTTAGGAGTAGAAATTGTTCCGATAATATTTATTTTAGCCCCTGACCTTATTTGGCCTTTTTTTTTTTTTCGGTGGGGGCACCATTTTTCAAGTAGATGCTACCTACCCTGACCCTGGACAGTATGCCAAGGTCACGTGGCTAGGCGAGTGTGCCCTGGCCCTTATTCTTGCTTTACCCTTGTTTGTTTGTTTAAGACAGGATCTCACTGTGGCAGTCTGACTTGGATCCTTCGCCATGTAGGCTACCCTCGAAGTACTGTGGCTATTCTCCTGTCACAGCCTCTTCAGTGCCAGGATTATAGGTTTGAGCCACCATGCCTAGCTTTGTTTTTCCTCCCAGAATCCTTATCTTAGTTAGGGTTCAGTCCATTACCCTCAAGGTGGGAGCATGGCAGCATCCAGGCAGGCATGGTGCAGGAGGAGCTGAGAGTTCTACATCTTCATCTGAAGGCTGCTAGCAGAAGACTGGCTTCCAGGCAGCTAGGGTGACGGTCTTAAGGCCCATACCCACAGTGACACACCAAGGCCACGCCTTCTAATAGAGCCACTCCCTGGGCTGTGCATGTACAAACCATCACACCCGCCTTTGTCCCCTGCGTATATTAAAACTGCTATTATCCTATGTCAACAATAAAAACCATGGGGTTGGGGATTTAGCTCAGTGGTAGAGCGCTTGCCTAGCAAGTGCAAGGCCCTGGGTTCGGTCCCCAGCTCCGAAAAAAAAGAAGAAAAAAAAAAAAAACAATAAAAACTGGCCAGTGTCCACTGGGCATGATGGCTCATGCCTGTAATCTCAACATTCTGGAAGCCAAGGCAAGAGGATTATGAGGTTCAAGGCCAGCCTGGGTTACAAAGTGAGTTGGGTAGCTTTTGCCAACCTGACACAAACTAGAGACACTTGGGAAGAGAGAATCTCTGCTGAGGAATTGCTTCCCTCAGATCGGCCTGTGGGCATGACCAGGAGCCATTTTCCTGATTAATGTGGGAGAGCCCACCTCTGGGCAGGTAGTACAGGACTGCATAAGAAAGGAAGCTGAGGAAGCCATGGAGAGCAAGCAGGTAAGCCAGCAGTGCTTCTCCATGTTCTCTGCTTCGGTTCCTGCCTCCAGGGTCCTGCCTGACTTCCTTCAAAAAAAATGGGCAGTGACGTGGAAGTGCAGGTCAAATAACCCTTTCTCCCCTGAGTTGATCTTGGTCAGTGTTTTACCCCGGTAACAGAAAGCACACCAGGATAGACAAGGCCTCTACCCTCCCGTCCCGGTGACTGAGGCTTTTTACATGACTTCACTTTTCTGTGATGCCCAGATCCATCTGGTTTGCCCAGATAAACGGCCTGCCTCTCCCAGATCCATCTCCTTACCATCTCTGGCTCCCAGGAAGAGTGTGAGGACTCCGTCTGAGTCCAAGCATGGTGAAGGTGGCAACCAGACTCCAGATGCGGGGAGAGTGTATAGGAGAGACCTTCCTCGGAGCCTGTTGGCAGTGGGTGTGAAGGGCGGAAGAGCTGTGGCTCTGACAGGAAGGACTCCATGACCTTAGGAGTGAAGCCCATCCTCTGTGCCCTTCTCCCGGCACTACTGGGCCCTGGGTCTTACCACAGCCGGTAGGAGGAAGTGGTGTGGCTGGCCCGGGTGCGCCAGGGGGGCCCGGGTCACCTTTAGTCTCTGGCCTCTTCTTACACTCCACTCTCACTTGATCCCTGCAGTGTCTGTGACAACACAGCCCACAGTCTGGGGGGAAGGAGCTGTTAAGATAGCGCCTCGCTCTTCCAGCCTGCAGGTTGAGAGTCCCTCCCTCTTGAAGGCACCTCACTTACCCTGACAGCGATAGCCTCGCTTGGTGACCCCCCAGAGCTGGGGAAAAGAAGGGGACTCGGTTAGCTGGACTGAAGGAGGTAGCGTGGGTGGAAGCATGGGTGGGAGCGTGGGAGGGAAAGGATGAACGCCAACAGGTTTTGAAATTTCTTAAGATTCGGACAATTAACCAAAATGTTAGGAACATAGAGGTTATCTGAAATGTAGGGATAAGCAGGATATTAGAACTGGATAAACTAGGTTCAAAAATGTACTGTCTGTGCGCAGGGTCTGTTTGTGTAGTTCATGGTGTCTCTCTAGGCCCCAGAACTGCCTGACTCATGGGCTGTGTCAAATGCAGGCCTAACAGTGAAGAAACAGTAAGATCTAGGAATTAGTCTGGATTTGATTGAGATTCAGCCACACTCAAGAATCTGAAGTCAGGTGTGGAGACACATGCTTGCAATCCCAAGAGACCGAGGCAAGAGTGAGCTACACAATCAATTTCAGTGTGTGTGAGAGAGAGAGAGAGAGAGAGTGTGTGTGAATGTGTATAAGAGTGAGTGTGTGTGTGTGTGTGAGAGTGAGTGTGTGTGTATGTGAGTGTGTGTGAGAGTGTGTGTGAAATGTGTGTAAGAGTGAGTGTGTGAGAGTGTGTGTGTGTGAGTATGTGTGAGAGTGTGTGTATGTGTGTGAGTGTGCGTGTGTGTGTGAGTGTGCATTGTGAGAGTGAGTGTGTGTGTGAGTGTGCATTGTGAGAGTGTGTGTGAGAGTGTGTCTGTGTGTGTGTGTGTGTCTGTAGGGGGCGTGTCTGAGAATTGAACCCAGGGCCTTTTGCATGGCAGACAAGCACCCTCTATCACTTTCCCATATCCCCTGCCCTAAAAAATAAATTTGAAGCCTGCCTGAGCTACATGGGATAACCCTGTCTCAAAAGCCCAAAATTTGAGGGAAAAACCAACAAAAATAAAAAATGTCTTTAATTTGGAAATGACCTAAACTTTGGATGGTTCTGGGTATAACGATCAGATTCTTTTGTGACCAGGTTTCACTAAGTATTCTTCAATAACCTGGAGTTCTTCATGTAGACCAGGCTAGCCTCAAACCCACAGAGATCTGCCTGCCTCTGCCTCTTAGATGCCGGCTGGCATTAAAGATGTGCCCAGGCTGATGTTTGCATTTATTTTACATTTTGCTGGTTTTTTTTTTAAAATAATTTGAGTAACACGTATTAAAGTTTTTTTGTATTCTACTTGGCATATGTGTGCCTGTGTGTGCACACACATATGCATACCATAGGGCACGATAATGTTGGAGAACATCATGAAATCAGCTCTCTCCTTCCACCTTAGTATGGGTCCTGGAGACAGAACCCAGGCTTCTGGGCTAGCAGCATCTTTACCTGCTGAGCTCTCTCACTGGCCTGTTTTCAAGACAGGTCTCAATCTCTTTGCAGCCAAGGGCTGATCTAGAGCTCACTTATGTAGCTCAGGCTAGCTTCAATCTCGTGGAAATCCCCTTGCTTCAGTCCCCTAAGTCCTGGAATTACAGGCATGGGTCACTAGGCCTGGCTCTCAGTTTTACAGTGTATTTACTTTGTTACAGGTACATGTGTGCATGCCACTTGTCTGTGTGTGCAACACATGCACGCAGGTACCGTCAGAGGCAGAAAAGGGGCACCGGAAACCCTGAAACTGGAATCACAAACAGTTGTGAGATGCCCACTCACAATGGTGGGAACCACACCCTTCAGCAAGGGCAGCCAGGGGATGTTACCTCCTGAGGCTTCTCTCAGCTCCATTATTGCCTCTTTATATGTTTGTTTGTTTGTTTGTTTACATTTTCTAAGACGGGGTTTCCGTGGTTGTCCTAGAACTCACTCTGTAGACCAGGCTGGCTTCGAACTCAGAGATCAGCCTGCCTCTGCCTCCCATGTGCTAGGATTAAAGGCGTGTGTCATCACCACACTCAGCTATGTTAGTGTTGATTAAAGGACAGGGTCTCCTCTAGCTCAGGTTGGCCTCAGACTCACTCTGTAGCTGAGGATCACCTTGCACTCCTGGGTTCTAGTACCCCACCATGCCCAAGCAATCTACTCAGGACTGCAGATGATCCAGTGTTTTGGGAATTACTTGAGGTTGTGGATAGTGGTCACCGCTTGGCCATTGTCTGAGTGAAGGTCACCTAATGTCATGTAGACTTTGGTGAGTACCCGGAATATAGGAATTTCAGTGTTTGGTGCTTATATGAACTCTGTGGAATATCTGACACTGGAGCATTTCTGGAAGTCCCCCCCCCCCTCCTACAAAAAACTGGCCCAAGGGGAGACAGGACCCAAGGGTGCTAACAGGGCCAGTGCTCACGAAGCCGTTGCAGCTGTGACAGAAGGTGGGCTTGCGGAAGGTGACCTCCTGGAAGGCGTGCAGGAAAGCCAGGCCCAGCTTGGAGCAGATGGCGCTGGCATGGAGCAGATACTTGGTCAGCTCCTCTCTGCTGAAGGAGCCACTCCTACGGGGCAAAGGCCGCATCTCAGCATGCCTGGCCGCTCATGGCATGTCCAGGATCCTTGGTTTTGGAATGTTCAGGAGTCTCAGGGCCTCTTACCCGTGGCGGGGAGGTGGGTGAAGCCCATGGCAGGCAAAGGGGAAGTTGCCTGACAGCTTCTCAAAGTCCTCCAGAGAAATAGAGCCATGGCCTTCTGGGTCATAGTTCTTGAACACGGACTTCAGAGGGATGCAGAGAATGGGGTGAGGACAAAGCACCCAGGTCTAGCCCTGTGGGCTTAGCTCCTTCCCCAGGTCCCACCCAACCTCCCTCCATCAGGCTGCACTTGGAAGTTCCTCCTCACCTCCACTAGCTGTTCCACATGCTGACCCAGAGTCGCACTGTCTGGCTTTGGCGTCACACCATGGGCCCACTCTACCACCACAGGCGCTTTGAAGGGGGATGGGGGCTAGAGGACACAAGGGACATGGTCAGTCAAAGCATAGACTTGAGCTGGGGCTCAGAGGTGGGGGGGTCAGAGGTCAAGGGTCAAGGCTCACCAGACTCTTGGGACAACGTGGCTCCCGGGCATAAGAAAGCTCGTAGATCTCATCTTCCGTGTAGAAGAGATCCAGGGAGAGCTGGGGGATGGTCAGGGCAGTAAAGTTCCACTTTAGGTCAGTCTCTGCCTAGACTGTCTTCCCATCATCCTCTCAGATCCTTCTCTAGAGGCTTTTGTACTTGTCTGGCCATACCTGTCACCCTCTACACTGATTCCTCCACAGCCAGAGGTGCCTTATTCCCACTGAGGCTTTTTTTTTAAGTGTGTGTGTGTGTGTGTGTGTGTGGTGTGTGTGTGTGTGTGTGTGTGTGTGTGCGTGCATGTATGTAAGCTAGGCATGAGCAGGTGCCCACAGAGACCAGGAAAGGCACTGGATCCCCTGGAACTGGAGTTACGGTAAATTGCGAAACTACCTACTTGCATGCTGGGAAAGGAAATGAGATTCTCAGAGCAGCAAGAACTCCTAACCACTGAGCCACCTCTCATCATCCACTCCCCAGCACGCTTTTTTTGAAGTCAGTTTTACTCCAGGCTGGCCTAGAATTCATGATCTTCTCTTACCCTCCTGAATGTTTCGAAATTATGCAGTGAGCTATGTATCTTCATTTGCACTGGGCCCTGACAATTATGCCTGGTCTTGTCTCAGTGTCCGTGAACTCAATTCTTCAAGCTTACCCTACCCAACCTTCAGAGTTTCTGTCTCAGCTTTCCTGACCCACAAAATGATAAAGGTACTCCTATGCTGGAGTTATTATTTTTTCTTTTTTTCGGAGCTGGGGACCGAACCCAGGGCCTTGCGCTTGCTAGGCAAGCGCTCTACCACTGAGCTAAATCCCCAACCCCCTATGCTGGAGTTATTAAGTCAAAGTGATCTGAATTCTTTTTCTTTTTTTTTTTAAAGATTTGTTTAGTATATATAAGTACACTGTAGCTGACTTCAGACACACCAGAAGAGGGCATCAGATCTGATTACAGATGGTTGTGAGCCACCATGTGGTTGCTGGGAATTGAACTCAGGACCTCTGGAAGAGCAGTCAGTGCTCTTAACCGCTGAGCCATCTCTCCAGCCCGTGATCTGAATTCTTTTGCACATGTCTACAGATCAAACCCAGGGTCACAAACATGCTCTAGTACCCTCTGGGCATGGAAAACATAACTGAATCTAAGTGTATAGTAGGCAGAGGAAAGAGGAATGTCAGGAGTTTAGGGCTAGCCTGGTCTACACAGTTCTAGGCCAGCAAGGGCTATATTGTAAGGCCCTGTATCGACAATACAAAACAAAAAGTGCTCCAACCACAAAATTATATCCTTAGCTCTTGCTTGTGTGTGTGTGTGTGTGTGTGTGCGCGCACATACATGTGTATGTCGAAGCACATGGATTCACACGCATGTGGCTTCTGAGGTCAATGTTGGTTGTCTTCCTTAGTTTCTCTCCACTTTATTATTATTAATCTTTTGTTACTGTTTTTAGAGACAGGGTCTCACTACGTAACACTGGATGGTCTGGAACTCACTATGTAAACCAGGCTGGCCTAGAACTCACGATCCTTCTGTGTCAGCCTCCTGAGTTTGGGAAGCCTGGTGCCTAGGAACAATAACTGTCAGGAGCTTCTGATTACATTTCAGATAGGCCACACCCTTGAAGTTTGGATGTTGATCCAAGGGGCTCAGAACACTGGGTGATTCTGTCTGTTTCTCTTTCCAGAGCTGAGGACGGAAGCCCAGGGCTTGTCATTTGCTAGGCAAGTCCCCTCCCACGGCACAACACCCCAGTCCCTTACTGCTGCAGGGATACAAAGACCTAAAGCAATCCAGGGGCCTGGGTCCTCGAGTCAGGGAAAAATGTGTTTGTCATGTTCCAGATTCTGTTCTTTTTTTTTTTTCTCTTTGAGATACAGGTTAGCCCAGGCTAGACTTGACTTCACAACAGTTGTCTGCTCTCATCCTTTTGAGTGCTGGGGTTATTAAAGGTGCGAGCCACCACACCAGTTCAGATGCTCTTCTGACGATGTCATATGACACAACTGACTGGTTCTTCTTAGTCACACTCTGAAGTGGGTTCTATTATTTTCCTTGTTTTGAAAGCAATGAAACTGAAGGATGTGATACACTGTGTAGCTGTGTAATCATACAGCTCCTGGACTTCATGTGTTCCATAGCTGGGCTTCCTGCTATACGCCTCTAGTCACCTCAGTGGTAGAGCCCCTGCCTAGAATCCCCCACTGAGGGGCTGGGGGCGTGGCTCAGTGATTAAGCGCTCACATACGATAAGTGAGGTCCTAGTTCCAATTTCCAGTACAGTCAAAAGCTAACCAACCAAACAAAAATCTCTCATACCATAACTAATTCTGGTCCTACAGATTTCCAGTAGCCAAGGAATCTAAATATCAGTCCCCTGGGATCTTCAGGAAGCTCACAACATGGGGCCCATAACTCACCGTCAGCAGGTGTAGCAGGTCCTCATTGGCACTGCACGGGGGATGCTGTCTCTGGAGTGCTGCCAGCTCCTGCAGCCGTAGATAGAGGCTATTCAGCTTGGGTAGGTGCAGGCGGCCATCTGGCAACCTGTCTGGATGGGCCTCATACAGAGATACCAGGTCCTTGAGGTGAACACCCAGTACTGGCAGCCGGAAGCCAGTGCAGCTGGCCCAGGTGCGGCGGTAGTAGGCATAGTTGTTGTGGGAAGAGAGGAGCTCTGTCAGCTCCAGCAGGGCCTGTGTAGAAAGTGCATACTGTGGACCAGAATGTCTCTGTTCTGAACCTCCTGGAGGGGGTACAGTAGCAGTCTCCATTGTGGACTCTGAATACCAAAATCTGGATTAGACACACACAGTGTGAGCACTAGCCTAGAATCCTCCAGTGAGGGGCTGGGGGAGTGGCTCAGTGGTAGAAGCCCTGCCTAGAATCCCCCAGTGAGGGGCTGGGGGCGTGGCTCAGTGGTAGAGCCCCTGCCTAGAATCCCCCGGTGAGGGGCTGGGGGCGTGGCTCAGTGGTAGAGCCCCTGCCTAGAATCCCCCAGTGAGGGGCTGGGGGCGTGGCTCAGTGGTAGAGCCCCTGCCTAGAATCCCCCAGTGAGGGGCTGGGGGCGTGGCTCAGTGGTAGAGCCCCTGCCTAGAATCCTCCAGTGAGGGGCTGGGGCGTGGCTCAGTGGTAGAGCCCCTGCCTAGAATCCCCCAGTGAGGGGCTGGGGGCGTGGCTCAGTGGTAGAGCCTCTGCCTAGAATCTCCCAGTGAGGGGCTGGGGGCGTGGCTCAGTGGTAGTACCCCTGCCTAGAATCTCCCAGTGAGGGGCTGGAGGCGGGCTCAGTGGTAGAGCCCTGCCCAGAATCCCCAGTGAGGGGGCTGGGGCGTGGCTCAGTGGCAGAGCCCCTGCCTAGAATCCCCCAGTGAGGGGCTGGGGGCGTGGCTCAGTGGTAGTACCCCTGCCTAGAATCTCCCAGTGAGGGGCTGGAGGCGTGGCCCAGTGATAGAGCCGTTGCTTAGAATCCACCCGAGGTGCCATGACATTGCTCAGTGGAGCAACACCGTGGTAGGTGGCCCGGGGAGAAAGAATAGGGATAGTGAAGGGTCTATAGAATTTGGGGGATAGAGGTCCTAGGCTGTTGTTTTCAGAGTCCTTGAGTAGGGACGGATAGCAGTTAAGGAGTGATGTGTGAGGGTTCAGGGCATGTGACCATTTTGGACTTTGGGGAGTTAAGGGGTTACCTTAGTGCTGTCAGGGCTCAGATGGACATGGGAGTCCTTGAGTCTGGAGATGGCGCTATGACACAGACCCCCCGTGACCGCCATCAGTGTGTTGAAATTCTGCATCTGGCGAAGCCTCTGGATGGGAGATAATGAACAGAGGTAAGAGGTACCACAGAACAGTGTCAGGAAGGGGTGCTGAGCTAGGGGTGTCAGTCCTGTGGGAGTGTGGCCCAGTGGGAGCAGATGAGTGGGTTAGACTGCCAAGGTGCCAGGCAAGTACCTAGAGTTAGGCAAGTTTGGAGGACAGGTGTGTCAGCCAGGGATAGAGAATTCAGAAATGTATCAGGTGTCATGCTTCTGGGGGGGGGTCAAACAAGTGTCAGAGTCACACAGGTAAGGGCATGGACTGTGAATGGGAGCTGGGGACCAGGCAGAAATGACTAGAAGGACAGTGGTGTGGAAGAGGGAGAGATGTGAGACCAGTGTGAGGTCCACAGGCGTCAGGGGAATTCTCTCTCCTCGCCTTGAGAACTGGAAAGGTAGAGGTCACTGTGGAGGGAGGCAGGACCAAGAAGATGCTCAGGCCAAGGAGTTCTCAGACTGATGCCAGACCAGCTCTCACGTCTAAAGAGCCCAGCAAGATAGCACTCAGTGGTAGAGCCCCTGCCTAGAATCCCCCAGTGAGGGACTGGGGCAATTGGCTCAGCGGGGAAGGACTTATTTAGGGTGCAGGAGGTCCTGGGTTCAATCCCCAGTATGGACACAAATAGCCACATAAGAGGAAGGAAAGTGTTGGAAGGCTCATAAGGAAGGGCGTGGTCTGCTTCAGAGATATTCAAAGAGGCCTGACCACAGGGCTTCCCTTTTCCCAGAAGAGAGGGGGAGGCTGACTCAACAGATCAAGGCCAGAGAGACTGGACTAAGTCTCTCTGTATTGAAGTATCACTAAGAGAGATACGGTCACCATCCCAAAGACACAGAGGGGTCCTGAGGACTGAGCTGCAAAGCCAAGGACATGGAGAGGATCTTTCTCTGCAGGGGATAAAATCTTTGACTTCAAGCTTGGGAAACAAGTGTTAATTCCTAACTACAGAGCCAACTGGTGGGGCCAGGCAAGGTCTAACTCTGATGTCAATGTCCCAGGAATATGGAGTTTGATGAGGCTAGGGTGTGATATCATAGGTGTGGTGGCTGAGAGGTGGCCTACTGGATCAGGAGCGTGGAGCCAAGGGCTGGAGAGATAGCTCAGTGGTTAAGACCACATACTGCTCTTGCAGAGGACCTGAGTTCTGTTCCCAGCACCCACTTTAGGCAGCTCACAACCACCTCCTGTAACTCCAGTGTCACTGGCCTCCAAAGTCACAGACACACACACACATCATTTAAAATAATTAAAAATAAATTAAAAAGAAAAAAGGCTGGAGCTTCGGTCGGGAGCTGTGCCAACTGTACAGTTCCAGAAGCAAGTAGAAGCCAGCTGTGGTTTAACAACCTCGGACTACGTAGGCAGAGGCATCTCTTTGAGTTCAAGGCCAGCCAGGTCTACATAGTGAGTTTCAGGACTAGGATTACATAGAGACCATTTCTCATAAAATAAAATAATAAAATAAAAAAATAATAAAGCAAGTGGAAAGGACTGGGTGGTCAGGGGCTTACCTGTGCCACACGAATGAATTTATCCACTACCTGGGCACGCTGCACAGGCCCAGGACGACTCAGCACCATGACCTGTACCCAGCAGGACACACTGTTGCTCAGACCCACAGAACCTTCCAGAGCAGGACAACCTCTCACCGAGCCCTGCAAAACATAGCCCCGCAGGTCTTGGGGCTGAGGCCGAGATTGGTCAGGGTGTGTCCTGTTGCTCACATTCCGTCTTTCTGGCAGATCCAACCTCTCGTGTCCTAGCATGGTCTAGCCTAAGTCTCCCCCAGGCTGCTGGAGGTCCCTGACATCACTGTGTCCGTCTCCAGTCTGTGTGCTCATTGTATGTGCATGATGGTGGCAAGTCAGTGAAGGGAATGGCGGGCAGGGGACTTGAAAGTGGCTTCTACTTGTTCTGCTCAGTAGGATATACACTTCACACTCAAATTTACAACACCACACAAGTACACATGTACACACACACACAGAGCCATACACATGCATGCACACACACACATGCACACACACATGTACACACAAATATACATACATGCATATACATGCGTGCACATGAACATGCATGCACACATAATACACATGCATATACACACTAATGTGCACACACATACTTGCACACTCATGCGCACACATACATATGCATATACATACACATATGTACACACATACACACATAATACACATGCATTACATACACATATACACACCCATGTGCACATACATACAGACACTTGCAGTCTTGTGCACACATATGCACACACACTTGCACACTCATGCATACATACATACACATATGCATATACATACATGCACATACATACATGCATCCACATACACACACACATACACATTCACACAGACCTATCTGGAAATCTGTCCCCTAAAGGAACCAGGTCTCCACTTTCCTTAAAGACAATGTCTAGATGACAGATAACAGCTGATACATTTAAATACAGAAGCATGTGCAGTTGCCTTTAGGGAAGTGAAATACAGTCATTTACTCAATGTTTACTCTGAACCATGCATTGGTCTCAGGTAGGAACTGTTAACATTCTGTTTTAATTTTTACCTTTCCATATGAGGAAACTGTGGCATGGCTATTTGAAATGCTTGGTGAATAAATGAATAGCTGATAAAATATTTCGAACACAATTCTGTGACTGAATCTACTGTAATAAGTATTTTTTTGCGACTGGGTCTCATGTAGTCCAAGCTGGCCTTGAACTTCCTGTCCTCCTGCATCGGCTTCCTAAGTGCTGGATTATAGGTCTGTGCCCCCTCAACATACTGCAGTGAGCACTTTTTGTTGTTGTTCGTTTTGTCGTTGTTTTGTTTTTTTGAGACAGGGTTTCTCTGTGTAGCCCTGGCTGTCCTGGAACTCACTCTGTAGGCCAGGTTGGCCTCGAACTCAGAGATTCGCCTGCCTTTGCCTCCCAAGTGCTGGGATTAAAGGCGAGCGCCACCACAGCTGGCTGCAATAAACACTTTTAAATGGTTTTTTTCATTCTGTCAAGGACGCTATGAATTTTATGAATGAATACCTGAGAGGTTGGGAAAGTAGGTCAAAACTAGCTAGATACCAAGGGGCTGAGGGACACTGGGGACACAGCTCCTTGGTACAATGCTTGCCTATCCTGCCTGAAGCCCAGGGTTTGATCTGCTGCACTGCACAAACCAGTTGTGTTGGTGCACATCAGTAACTCGAGCACTCGAGATGTGGAGAGGATGGACGGAGTTCAAAGTCATCCTTGGTTACGCAGGTGTAAACCATGAGAGCCCTGTCTCCAAACAACGGGCAGACAGGAAGTGAGGGATGAGTGGGAGGAGACAGCGTTGCTGAGATAGCTCATCGAGTCAAGGGGCCTGCGCTGGATTCCTGGGCCCCGCATGGTAGAAAGAGAAGATAGATTCCTACAAGATATCGTCTGTCAACCACATCTCGCAAACACGACAGATGAATATGCAGAGTAAATGTGTTTAGAAGGAAGAAAATAAAATTAATAATAGAATATAATTAAAAATAAAATGTAAGATAATATAATAAATAATAAATTAATAAAATTAGTAATAAAATAAAAGGAAGAAAAATAAACAAAATTTGAACTCAGGCTTGGCTTTCAGGCAACCTAAATCATTGTCTCAGACCCTCCTGCCTTCTGGTTTGACCGCTTAAGAGTGTTGTAGTCTTGGGGTTGGGGATTTAGCTCAGTGGTAGGGCGCTTGCCTAGGAAGCGCGAGGCCCTGGGTTCGGTCCCCAGCTCCGGAAAAAAAGAAAAAGGAAAAAGAGTGTTGTAGTCTGCAACCAGGAGTGGTGGTGCACAACTTTAGTCCCAGCACTCGGGAGGCAGAGGCAGGCAGATCTCTGAGTTCGAGGCCAGCCTGGTCTACAGAGTGAGTTCTAGGCTAGATAGGGCTGCACAGAGAAACCCTGTCTCAAGAAAGAGTTTACAATATAGCTCAGTGTTAGAGCGCTTGCCTAACACAGGTGAGACCCTGGGTTCAGCTACCAGAGCTGTTAACGTGATAACTGTACTACTACTGATAGTAAAATCATAGTTCCACATGGATGCCCCACCCTGTTCCCTGCTTAGGGGTGCACTGGGAGAGGAGGCATTCTCACCGTGATGGCCTGGAAGGACCGGAACTCCAGGTAAGTAAGGTGCTCTGCCAGCTCCTCTGTCTCCAGGTGATCGAACAGCAAGGACACTTTCCGCTTTTTGCCCAGGCCTGGGCTGCTCATGGGAGGTGGGGGACCGGGCCCTCCAGGACTCAGCCTGGAGGCCAAGAAAGACAGGTTATTGGAGTGGCTCAAGAGTTGAGGGTTTGGGGGACATGGAGGGTGTGTGTGGGCAGGATAGGGTGGGCAGGGAAGGAGGGTAGGGTTGGCTCACAGATTGGAGGCATCTCCTAGGCTCCTTTGGGCCATGTTCCCCTCCTGAGCTACAGTGGTCCAAAACCGGTTTATGATTGCTTCCAGCTGGGGTTCCTGGTGCACTACCTCGGGGTGATGGGTCAGCCAGTACCTGGGAGGAGGGGTTCAAAGATGGGAGGTAAACTTGGGCTGGCTATAGGGTGAAGAAGTTAAGGGGGCTTTAGGCCAAGGAATTTTAAACGTGGAACTGTGGGCATTTACACGTGTGCTGGGGTTTCTGGAACCAGGATATAGAGGGGTGATTCAAAGGATGGGGAGACCTCGGGTGAGAATGGGGGGTGCTATGTAAAACAGGATAGGGACCTCTTGAGACCGTTGGGAAGCAAGATGGGTAGGGGTGGGGGGAAGATTTGGGGAGTCAAGGTGATGCAGTATGTAGGTATGTAGGAACTGAGGTCTCACCTTGGAGAGTCTATGGGATCTGGCCAGGAATCTCCAAGAATCGTGTGTTCTAAGGAGTGGTACGGTAGGGAGCGGGGGCGTCTCAGGAACTGTTAGGAATGTTCTTTTAATGTTCTGTAAGACTTTCTCTTCATTTTGTATGTATGAGTGTTTTGTCTACATGTATGGATGTGTACCATGTGCACGCCTGGTGCCCACGGAGGTCAGAAGACAGGTGCTGGATTCCTTAGAACTGGAGTTATAGTCATCGGCCAATACTGGGTGCTAGGAACTGAATCCAGGCCCTCTGAAAGAGCTGGCCCTCTGAGCCATCTGTCCAGTCCCAGCCAATGGCGTTTTAGCATGTATTTTTGGTAATTTTTTTTGTTTTGTTTTGTTTTTGAATTGAGGCCTACTCTATAGGCTAACTTTAAACTTGAAAAGATCCTTTTGCCTCAGGCTATCTCATGCCAGGATTACAGCTATCCCATAAGTTCTTTGCATGGGATTTTAGAAAATGGGGCTGAGTGAGTGTGTGTGGGTTGGGGTAGCGATCAGTCTGTGGGGGTATCTTAGAGAGGTGTTTCATGATGCTGAGAGCCTTGGGCCAGACCTACCTGACCAGGTAACAGATCTGTAGCTGTCTTAGCTCCCGAGCATCTTTGGCAGCCTTCTGATACGTGAGAGTTCTGGTCAAGGCTGTTTTCCAGCATCCCTGTCTGCCCTCTCCCCCTTCCCAACTCCCAGGAGTTTACGGGTCCGCCTTCATCCCTCTAGATGGAGATCATGGTTCTGGGAGGATATGAAGTCAGCAGGCGGGCAGCAAGGTCTGAGGATGGCAGCACCCAGCTGTGCATGGTAAGCACCATCTTGAGAATGTGGTCCCCTCGGCATAGGCTGCCAGATGAATCTGGAGGAGGAAGGAGAGGCTATCAGCCTGGGCCCTGGACAACAGACCCATGGTCCCCTGAACTGAATGGGCAGGCTGGCGTACATGTAATGCCCTGCAGGAACTCGAGTGAGCAGAATGATTTCTTCATGTTTCAGTTTCCTTACCTGTGAGGTGCCCGGGGTGGTGCGAATTTGGCTCCTTGCCCTCAATCAAGGTTGAGATATTTAAAGTTCTTCAAACTTTTGAAGATTTAATTTTATTATTTTAAAGTCTCTCTCTCTCTCTCTCTCTCTCTCTCTCTCTCTCTCTGTGTGTGTGTGTGTGTGTGTGTGTGTGTGTGTGTGTGTGTGTGTGTGTGTAAGTGGGGTTTGCTCAAATGGGTGCAGGACCCGTCTCAGGCCAGACGTATCAGGTTGCCTGGAGTTGGGGTTACTGGTGGAAGTGAACCTTTTGAGGTCGGTACTGGGAATCACTCAGGTCCTCTAGACAAGAGCTATGTGATTTAATCACTCAGATGTCTTTCCAGCCTTCTCTTTATTTTTTGAGACACGAATTACTACGTAGTATTGCCAACTTGAAACTCGCTATTTGGACCAGACTGGTCTCAAATTCAGAGAAATGCCTGCCTCTGCCTCCTAAGTGCTGGGATGAAAGGCCTGGGCCCCATCACCCAGGTAGGTCTGGAACTTTATCCTCCTGCTTCAGCCTTCAAAAGTAAGCTGCCTGGTCCCAGTTCTCTCTGGGAAAATTCATCCTACTCAGCCGTGTTCTTCCCCAGTCAGCGAGGCTGGGAGAGGATGCTGGCTGGCTGACTGTTAGGCTGGAGAGGCTGGCCCAGCCACTCACCAAAGCACCGGATGCATTCCTCCAGTAGCTCATCCACACTGCAGCTGCTCTCACTCAGCACGCCCAGGTTCAGGGAAGCCATGACCTTGCTGATTTCCCGGGGGGTGGGACACGTCTTGTGGCGGCGGGCCTGTCTCGGCCGACCATGCCCTCCTGCCTTCCCAGAGCATTCCTGATGAGACTTCCTGCAAGGTACACACAAATGCGCACACACAGAAGCATCCCGGGAGCCCCGCTCTCTAAGTACACTCCCGCAGTTCTTCTGGTCTCCAATCCCTCTCGGCACCACGGACCAAAGTTCTCGCAGATCAGACCTCAGAGATACCCATGAGGGACTCCTGGGTGACAACCCCCAAAATATTTAAGACCAAAGATCCAGGAGCAAGGCCCACTGACAGCATTCCTTGTTTTGCTTTTAAGTGTTGTTTTTACAGCTAGTGTACAAAATAATGGGGTTCCCTATGACACTGTTCACACGTAATACGTGTCATCGTACTGGCGCCTTGCTCCGGTCTGTCACCCGTCTGCCCTCTCTCATCTCCTTGGTTCCTTCCCTCTCCCACATGTCCTTCTGCCTTCCTGTCACATGTGCATGCATGCACGTATGTGTGTCTACACACACTTACATCGAGTTTCATATATAAAGGAAAACACGTAGTATTTTGCCTCTCCCCTGTTTTTCCTCCATCATTGCCACAAAAATTCCTCTTGACGACACAGTCCCAAAGCACCATGAATTTGCTGTAAGTAGAGCCCCCCCTCCCCCTCAGGACTTATCCTGGGACCTACTCCTAGGACCCTAGGACCGACCCCTGGCTTTCCATGGTGTCTCATGAGTTGGACTTCAGGTTCCTTCCAAAGCCAGAGTGTCACTCCCTTCCCCAATTCTGTAGAAGTTATACGTCTGTATCCTAGTGATGGAGACGACCTATGTGGTCAGGCCTCTTGGAATCAACCTCACCACCCCCATCCCCTGCAAGACAACAGGACCCCCTCATCCAAGCTAGCTTTTGCATACCCAAGAGTCTTAGCCTCCAGCCTGTTCCCCACATTTTGGAGCCAGGAGAGGAAGTACACCGGAGCTTCTCTGGGGCTCCTGAGTGGTAGGGGTGGTCCCTGGGGCCATAGTAGCTTCAAGGAAAGTTTAAAAATAACCTTCCCTGTCATAGGCCTCCCAAGGTGTCGGTCCCAGGTGGGGAAAAGGGGGTGGTGGGAGGAAGGGGGACCAGAGGGAGGGATTAGGGTCTAGTCTTCAGAGTCATCTAGAACTGGGTTCCAGAAATTTCTGATGGCCGTGCGCCTTTTAGTAAGTAACCCAGCGTCTTTCTGGCCCTTGTTTTCTACACAGGAAAAGGTAGAGTCATCCTTGGATTTTTTCCCCCCACATGTTAGAAAGCCTGGATCCTCAAAAGATCCTGGTTGATGAGGAGGAAGCTGACCTCCAGATAGGAAAAGAAAGCTCATGTTGTGACACTCTCTTGTAATCCTAGCTGCCTGGGAAACTGAGGCAGGTGGGTTGCAAGTTTGAGGCCAGCTTTGGCTACAGAGCAAAACTCTCAAAAAATGAAAACAAGAACAATCACAACAACAACAACAACAAAACACACACACACACACACACACACACACACACACACACACACACAACCAAGACAGAAGGAGGCATCCAGGCTTTCAGCATGGCATGGGTGTGAAATCACAAACAGGGACGTCCTAAAATAAAATCTGTCATGTCGGGATTGGGGATTTAGCTCAGTGGTAGAGCGCTTGCCTAGCAAGTGCAAGGCCCTGGGTTCGGTCCCCAGCTCCGAAAAAGAGAAAAGAAAAAAAAATCTGTCATGTCCTGTGCAGCATCATAAGGGCTTACGACAGCTGCTAAATGTTAAATAAAATGGACACCCTGAGCATCGACTAGGAAGCAGGCTGAGGGCTGAACACTCTGTAAGGCTCAGTGTTTCTTGCCTTTTTTTTTTTTTTTTTTTTTTTTTTAGGCGCCCACACCAAGAACCAGCATCGCCTTCCTGAACATTCCATCCGAGCACAGCTTCTCAGACCGGTCCACGGCCTCACAAAAGGTAAAACTTTCCGGGTGAGTCCAAGGACTTGGGCTTTGCAAGCCCCCTGTGTGGCTGTGCAGTTGTCTAAGCAGGATAAAATGTTTAAAGCCCCTTTGAAGTGGTATCCATGATAACTCTGACAGAAGCAGAAACCGAGACACAGTAGTTGAGTAACTTACCTAAGCCCACGCAGGCAGAGGACGAGGCAACTAGGATTCTCTCACTATACTGAACCCCTCGGCTCCTCAGGGTCATGCTAGGGAGGTTGGAAGAGCTATCCTGGTTGGGGACCCAGCACCATCCTTCCTTATGGGGACAGGTGGGCAAGCAAAGCCAGGAGACAGAAGCCCATTTCAGACCCTGCTGCCCCTTACCTGCAGACCAGCAGCCCCCGTAGTGTCTGGAGCAGCCAGGAGTGGTTTAAGAGTCAGGGAAGCTGCCTAGACCTACGTCATGAACCTCTCTCCTGGGACACGGTCCTGCAGGAGCCTGGAGTTTCCAGTCCGGGGTGGGGGTGGGGAACAGTGACCATAACAGGGAACAGAGAAGACCCCGGGGAAGACAGGGGCAGCCAGTTGAGGGAGCTAGGATGGAGAGACACAGGACAGTTCAAACTCCAGGGAGAGACAGCAGCAGTAACGGAGACGCAGGTGCTCAGCTCTCTGAAGCATCTCATCCTTGAACCCCACTGGAGCCGGGTCTTGGAGGAGTGGGGCACTTCCCACCCCTATTATCTCCCCCACCTCCCCACAGCCAGCGGCACCAGGACTTTGGCTCTCCCAGGTCTCCTTGGGGAGGGTCCTCTTACCTTTTGATGTCTTTCCGGTTCATGTTTCTTGGAGGGGGCGGGAAGGGGGGTCCTGACAGGAGTGTGATCCGGTTTCTTCCCTAACCAGATTGTCAGGCCCCTGGGAGCTGGAGCGTCCACCGTGTTTAGGAAGGAAAGAGGAACTGCCCCTCCCCACCCACCCCCAGGCCAGGGGGAAGGAAGAGGCTGGGGAGAGACCAAAGGCTCCCCTCCCCCTCACGGGGATCCCTGACTGCTGAGGTTTCCGGTGCTGCCTACCCCCTCGGCTGTCTATCTATCTATCGCTCCATCTTTCTTTCTCTGTCACACACGCACACATACACACACAGAAACAGTTTTAAAAAGTGTGTAAAAACAAACTCAAAAAGAATAGTCTATCCTCCTCCTCCCTCCTCCCCTCCCTCCCTCCTCCCTCCTCCCTCCCTCCCTCCCTCCCTCCTCTCTCTCTCTCTCTCTCTCTCTCTCTCTCTCTCTCTCTCTCTCTCTCTCTCTCTCATCCTGATTTTCCTGAAGCTCAGGCTGGCCTGGTACAGCAGCAGCAAATCTGAATGAAGCGGGATTCAGCTTCCCATATGCTGGGATTACAGGTGTGGATGGCAGGCTGGTTTGAAGGACACCGTTTATACCTGGAAAGCATGTTCACTTTATCATTCTCGTTGTAAAATCCTTTATGTAGCACCTACTGTGTACCATATATTCTCCAAGGGTTTTGGAAGTTTTATTTCTTTATTATATTCTAAAGGCATACTCCCCTTTTGTTGTATTTTATTTTTACTTTGAATCATGTGTGTGTGTGGGTCTGTATGTGGGTGTGTGCTCACAAGTGCTTGGTGCTTTTGGAGGAGGCTAAAGCATCAGATCCCCCTGGAGCAGGAGTTCCAGGCAGTTGTGAGTCATGTAGCACAGGTACTGGGAACTAAACTTAGGTCTTCTGCAAGAGCAGGGCAGAGCCTTGGTTTTCATTTTGATATTGACTCTGCGCGATTCACTGCTTTTTGGGGTGCATGTGCGTGGGCGTGTGTGCATGTGTGTGCATGTGTGCGTGTGAGTGTGCGTGTGCATGTGTGTGTGTGTGCACGTGTGTGTGCGCGCGTGTGTGTGCATGTGTGCATGTGTGTGCGTGCATGTGCGCGCGTGCTAATTTTTCATGTAGATCAAGCTAACCCCAAATTCTCTTTGTAGCTGAGGATAACCTACCTCTGTCTCCTGAGTGCTGGAATTGTGACTGGGACTCACCATGCCTACTTTACACAGTGCTGAGGACCGGAGCTAGGCCTTTGTATGTTCTGGGCAAGCATCCTACCTGCTGAGCTTCCCCTTCAATTCCCCAGGTTATCTTTTTATATTAAAAAAATGTTACAGACAGAGCTAAGCCCTAAGCCGTCTCCTCAGCCCCTTTATTCAGCTTTTTTTAAAAAAAGATTTATTTATTATATATAAGTACACTGTAGCTGTCTTCAGACAGACCAGAAGAGAGCATCAGATCTCATTACAGATGGTTGTGAGCCACCATGTGGTTGCTGGGAATTGAACTCAGGACCTCTGGAAGAGCAGTCGGGGCTCTTAACCATTAAGCCATCTCTCCAGCCCTTTGTTCAGCTTTAAAAGCAGACAAAACGTTGACGCTTTGTTTAGCTTTGGAGACAAGGTTTCTCTGTGTGGCTCTGGCTGGCACTAGCTTTGCAGGCCAGGGTGGCCTTGAACTCAGAGATCCCTCTGCCTCTTCCCAGTGTTAGGATTTAAGGTGGGCACCACCATGCCCAGCCAGAATGACCATTTCAAAGTCCCCTCTCCCTCCATTGCTCCTCTTAGGCTGCTATGAACAGTACTTTACACTGTTTGGTTTTGTCTCAACTATTTCATGTGTGTGCACGCGCGCGCGCGCGCATGTGTGTGTGTATGTGTGTATATATATATGTGTATGTATGTGTGTATATATATATGTGTGTGTATATATGTGTGAGTGTGTATATATATGTGTGTGTTATATATATGTGTATGTATGTGTTATATATATGTGTGTGTATGTGTTATATATATGTGTGTGTATGTGTTATATATGTGTGTGTGTATATAAGTGTGTATATATATGTGTGTTATATATGTGTGTATGTGTTATATATGTGTGTGTATATATTATATGTGTGTGTGTATTATGTATGTATTTATATAAAATTTTGTGCCCATGGAAACAGACTTTATGGAGTGTGTACATTTTGTTCTTTTATCTAAATGTGTCATACTTGACATATTTTTAATGGAAGTACCAAAAAAGAGCACATGTTGATATTCCGGTTGACAAATTGTCACTAAATGAGGAAACTCCAACGACACTCAAATCAAGAACAGGACACTAGCAGGACCTGGTGTTGCATGCTTCCATCCCTTGAGAGGTCGAGGAAGAAGGATCAGGATACTGTTTTTGGTAGGGTCAGGCACCTAAGGCAGACAGATCTCTGTGAGATCAAGACTAACCTGGTCTAGACTGGAGCTAGACCCCCCATTCCCCCCACCCACAATCCAAAACCAAAAAAGTCAATTAACTCCTAAATATTTTTTTTCTTCTGTGTAACCCTGGTTATCCTGGACCATACTGTGTAGATCAGGCTGACCTTGAATTCACTTAGGAGGTCTGCCTCTGCCTCTCAAGTGCTGGAACGAAAGGCGTGCATGAGCCACCACACCCGACCGCCAGAACATTCTTAATCTCTCTTAGTTCCCGTCACTGTCTCCTATGATTTATCTGCAGCCTGATATGCACAGAGTAGGGTTTTTTTCAACTGTATGTAGGGGCTGGAGAGATGGCTTGGCAGTTAAGAGTACTGTCCACTCTTCCAGAGAACTGGAGTTCAGTTCCCAGCATCCCATCATGGAGCTAAACACACCCTGGCCTCTGAAGGCACCGCCCTCACTGTGGACGCACTCACAGGCAGGCACAAGCACCTGCAGGAAGTTAAAACTAAGAAAAACAAATCTTAAAAAAGCAACCTTATATACGTGGGCTCATGGATTGTGTGTGTCGTTTCTTTTCCGTATCTTTGATCTTTGCTATGTCTTCCAGGTTGTTTGTTTGTTTGTTTACACTTCCTTTCTGTGGCTGTTTTGTCTTTCATTGTGTGCTGATGCAATGATTTGTTAATTGACTTTCTTTTTTTTTTTTTTTCCGGAGCTGGGGACCGAACCCAGGGCCTTGCACTCGCTAGGCAAGCGCTCTACCGCTGAGCTAAATCCCCAACCCCTGTTAATTGACTTTCTTACAGTGGACAGTGGAGTTCCTTGCTTGGATATACTTCAGGGCTGGAGAGGTGACTCAGTGGTCTCCCAGAGGACCTGAGCGGGCAACATTCTCATCTGACTTCTGAGGGACTAGACACACGTACATGTAGGCAAAACAACCATGCAGACTATATATATATATACCACACACACACACACACACACATAAAATGGGGAGTAGGATAAATGGGTCATAGTAAAATGATTCTGCCAAACCTAGTACTTTAGTGGCTTCACTGCAGCCGCACTTTCAGGAGAGTGTGTTTGATCTTTTCTTTTCCATCAAATGTGTTCACCGTGGGACTCTCTTCACACAGGCAAGAAGGCCTACTTTAGTTTTCCCATCAAATAGTGCCCTGGTTGGATCCTCACTCCTCCCTCCCTCTCTGCCTGGATCTTAGCTTCCTGTGTCTCCTGCCTGTCTCAAGTACAGCAATCCGTTATTAGTACAGTCTCTCTCTCTCTCTCTCTCTCTCTCTCTCTCTCTCTCTCCCCCCCATCTCCCCTAGACCCCATTCAGCCTTCAGTGTGACAGTATCTCTAGGTCCTGAGGACCTTGGCACTTGTACACAAACACTCGTCCTCCAAGGCCCTCTGGATGGTCACTCACACCCCTAAGAACATCGGTGACCGCAAAGGAAGCGGGGCCATCTGAGTCAAAGCAGAAACCCACAAGTCAGAAAGACACTGCCTTCGATAACAGAGTAGACTTCTTCCCATGAGGCACCGTGGAAAAAGAAGCACAAATAAGAGCTGGTCAGACAGGAAAAGTAAGTCTGTTAGACAAGCAGCCTGGAGCTGGGGAGATGGCCACACAGGCATGAGGACCCAACTTCGAGCTCTAGTCCCCACCAAAAAAACCAGGCAAGGCGGAATGCGCTCTTTAATCCCAGTGCTGGGGAAGCAACGGCAGGTCGATCCTTGGGTCCTGCTGGCCATCCAGGCCACCCTAATAATGGTGAGGTCCAGCCAACATTGGCTAAGATAGTCTCTCCTCCTGCACGAGGGCACACATGTTCATCCGCAGTAACATGCACTCATGTGACACCCTCCCCCCCCCATGCACACACACCAGTGAGAAGCCAGAAGATGCCAAGTTGAGGTTGGGAGATGGAGACTGAAATCTTTGCACAGTGACAGCAGGCAGCCATTACCCAGGCTGCTTAGAGGAATTGTGTATATGGTATCACCTAGCAAGTAGGTTCTGGGTGGTTCATACCAAAACGGTGTCAATTCCACAAGGGGGCGGACGGCTCATCACTCTTCTCATTATGGAGATAAAAGACAAATGACTTAGGAAGGAAGGATTTGTTCTGGTTCTGCAGTGAAAGCCCAGGACCAGCAGGGCTGCAGGAGCGCGAGGCAGCTGGTCGCAGTGTACCTGAAGTCAGGAAGCAGAGAGGAACACTGCTGCTGGGCAGGTCCGCGCCTCTTATTCAGGAGACGCAGCCCATGGGTCAGGACGGATCTGTCTTCCTCAGTTAAGCCGTTCTGGAGATGCCCTCCGGGACACACCCGAGGCTCGGTCTTCTGAAGTGTTCCCAAACCCAGTCAAATTGGCAAAAGGATTTATCACCCGAGGTGATATGGGCAAGGCTGGTCACAGGAATCACCCCCAGGGCACCCGTGGACAGGGAAGGGTGGATAAGCAAAAGGGGCCTGTCACCAGAAAGTCCCTCGAAGCTGCCATGGCCATCCTCAGAGGAAGAAGCCTTAAAACATAGTCATGACTACAGGCCCGAGAAACACCATCAAAATCTTATTTTTTTCCTATGATGTGAATCATTATGACACAGAATAATTTCACATTTTGCTTAGAATATTCTAAATGTTTTAAACATTTAAGGAAAAATATTTACCAAGCAACTATTTTTTTTTCGGAGCTGGGGACCGAACCCAGGGCCTTGCGCTTGCTAGGCAAGCGCTCTACCACTGAGCTAAATGCCCAACCCCCGCAACTATTTAATGTATGCAATATAACACAAAGTTACATTGTACCATATAATAAACAATATATATAACTACATATTACATAATGGATCACTGAATTATATAATTCAATAATACAATACTGCCAATTTATCCCAGCAGAGGAGGAGGCAGAGGAGGAGGCAGAGGCAGGTGGATCTATGTGAGTTCAGGGCCAGCTTAGTCTATAGAGGAAGCTCGAGACTAGCCAGGCTACACAATAAGGCCATATCCCAAAAACCAAACCAAACCAAAACAAAACAAAAAAACCCAAAACACCAAAAAACAAAAACAAAACAAAACAAAACAAAACAAAACAAAACAAAAAAAAACCCAAAACCCAAAACACCAAAAAACAAATTTAGATTCAGTTTAATGCAAGTGTGTTATTGCCAGTGTTTAACAAGCAATATCTACATTGAAAAGTATTTTAATACAGTTTTGTTGAATGGTAGAGTGCTGGTTTAAGTGTGTGTGTGTGTGTGTGTGTGTGTGTGTGTGTGTGTGCGTATGTGTGTGCGCGTGTGCGCGCGTCCATAAACGTTTTATGGAGGTCAGAGGAGAGCCTTGGCATTAACTCTCACTTTCTGCCGTGTTTCCTCTTCTCCTCTGCACACGGCAGGATAGCAGGTCAGCAAGCCCCGGAGACTCTCAGTCTCCACCTCCCTCTCATGGTCCAAGCAATGGGGTTACAGCTGCAATGCCACAATTTTCTGTGAGTTCTGGGGATTTGAAAGCAGGTCCTTAGGAGCTGGCAATGGCTCCGTGGTTAAGAGCACTGACTATTCTTCCAGAGAACCTGGGTTCAAGCACTAGGACACACTTGGTGGCTTACAACTAGCTGTAACTGCAGTCCCAGCAGACCCAACGCCCTCTTCTGGCCTCATATAAACAAGCAAGCAAACAAACAAATCAGCTCCCGTGCTTGTTCCGCAATTACACCATCTCCAAGATACTGCTTTGTCTAAATATGCTAATTGAGTGTTCTATTATTGAATATCCTCATCATTTTATTGATTTATTGATTGACAGGATCTGGCTGGACTAGGACTCACTCTGTAGACCAGGTTGGCCTTGAACTCACAGAGATCCACCTGCCTCAAGTGCTGGGACTAAAGGCGTGGGCCTAAGCCCTTTTGAGAAGATGTTTACACACACATTTTGTTTGTTTGAAACAGGGTTTCTGTAGCCCAGGCTAAGTTGCTGTGTAGATGGGAAGAGCTTGAAGTCTTGATTCTCCTGCCTACCCGCCAAGTGCTGGGATTTCTGTGCACAACCAGGGTGCTGGGATTTCTGTGCACAACCAGGTCTGTTTAATATAGTGCTGGGGACCAAACACAAGGCTCTTTGCACACCGGGCAAGCAGCCTACTAACTGGCTACATCTTGCCCACCCCGCCTTAGTTTATCTCTAAGATTTATCTAATGTTATGCTTATGAGCATTATTGCCTGGTGTTTGAGGCGGTCAGAAGAGGCCATCAGATCCCCCGGAACTTAAGTTATAAACGTGAGCGACCATGTGTATGCTGGGAAGATGATCCAGATCCTCTGCAAGAACAGCAGGCGCTCTTAATTTCTGAGCCATCTCTCCAGCTGTTTTTTTTAAATTACATTACAACATTTATTTTGTGTGAGTATGTATGTGTGTGTATGTGTATGTGTGTATATGTGTATGTCTCTGTGTATGTGTGTATGTCTCTGTGTATGTGTGTATGCGTGAATGTGTGTATGTATGTATATGTGTGTGTGCATGTGTGGCTGTGGGTGTGTGTGTGCATGTATGTGTGTGTATATGCATGTGTGTATGTGTGTGTATGTGTGTGTATATGTGTGTATGTGTGTATATGTGTGTGTGTATGTGTGTGTATGTGTGTATGTGTGTATAAGTGTGTGTATGTGTGTATAAGGCTGTGTGTGTATGTGTGTGTGCATGTGTGTATGTGTATGTGTACATGTGTGTATGTGTGTGTGCATGTATGTGTGTGTATGTGTGTATGTATGTATGTGTGTGCTGTGTGTGCACATATGTGTGCATATGTATGTGTGTATGTGTGTGTACATGTGTGTATGTGTGTGCATGTGTGCATGTGTGTATGTGTGTGCATGTGTGTATGTATGTGCATGTGTGTATGTATATGTGTGTGCGTGTGTGTATGTATGTGTGTGGCTGTGGCTGTGTGTGGACGTGTGTGTGTGCATGTATGTGTCTGTGTGTATGCATGTGTGTATGTGTGTGTGCATGTGTGTATGTATATGTGTGTGTGTGTGTGTGTGTGTGTGTGTGTGTGTAGGTTGCCCACACCACCATGGCTGCCATGTGAAGGTAAGCAGTCATCTTATGGAGCCCTTTCTTCATTCTATTATTTGGGTTGTTGGGATTGAATTCAGATCATCATCAGGTTTGGGGGCAAGCAGTCCACTAGCTGAGTTATCTTGTTGGCCCTTATTTATTTTATTTTTGAGACAGGTGATCATATATAGCTCTGTTTGGCCTAGAACTCACTCTGTAGGCTAAACTGGCCTCAAACTTACCAAGCTCTGCCTGCTTCTGCCTCCCAAGGGATGACATTAAAGGCATGCGCCACCATCCTGGCTCTTTTTTTTTTTTTTTTTTTTTTTTTTTTTTTTGAGCTAGAGCTTCATGTAATGCAGTTTGGCCTGGAATGTACTATGTAGCCAAGGCTGGCCTGGAATTCCTAATCCTTCTACCTTTACCTCCTAGAGTGGAGGGTTACAGACATGTACCTCCACATGGCTAAATTAGAAAATCATATGCAGATATGGAGGTGTTGAAGTGTAGCGGTTAGGAACCCTATCTTTAGGTCTAGATCCCAGCTCAGCCCCTGAGATGTTGTGTAAGGTGCCTGACTCCATCTCTCAAACTCAGCTCTTCGCATCTGCAGACTTGGCACTGTGAGAGCGGGGAAAGTGTGCCCCCTAGAGGTTACCCTGGGGACTACAAGGCATTCAGGAGGTCCCCGCCGGGAACACGTGCTTTTATTTTCTGCTGTTAAGGATGCCAATAATAGCAGGGTGGTAATAAAAAGATCTTAGCTCACACCTGAAATGCAACAGGTGGGTAAGGGACATCAGCCAGGACTATTCCAAAAGGCAGTTTTTAGCTGGGGGCTAGGGGTGGGGTGACACATTTGTTTAATCTCAGTGCTAGGAGGCAGAGGCTTGGGATGTTTGTGAGTTCAAGGTCAGACTGGTGTTTTCTCCCCCTTTCCCCCCTCTCTCACACACACACAGTTTTGAGACAGGGTATCATGTAGCACAGGCTGGCCTCTAACTAGCTAGGGAGGCGAGGATGGCTTTGAGTTACTGATCCTCTTGTCTTCAACTTTCTGCTTGCTGGGATTACAGACGCGCACCACCACACCCAGTTTGTGTGGTGCCGGATGGAACCCGGGGCTTTGTGACAGCTAGATAAACTCTATCGGCATGACTGCAACCCTGTTTTTGTCTCCGTTTTGAGACAGGGTCTTATTATACAGCCTCAGCTCCAAATTTACAATCCTCCTGCCTCGATCTCTTCAGAACTTGGATGAGGAGCTGTACCACTATGTCTGACACTAAATGGTTATTTTTTGTTTTGTTTTTGTTTTGTTTTTTAATGTTAGGGGATGTGGTGTGCATCCAAGCACAACTGTGTTATTCTGCGGCAAGGGTAAAGCTCAGTTTAGCCATTGAGAAAGGGTGGAACTAGGCTGAGGGTGTAGCCCAATGGTAGAATGCTTGCCTAGCATGCAAGTGACCCAGGGTTTGAACCACAGCGTTATATAAATCAGATGGGGCCAGATGTTCAAGATCATCCTTGACTACATACAGAGTTTAGTCATGCTACATGAGGTACATGCTACTCGGAGAGAGGGAGAGGGAGAGCTAACTAAACATATATATACATGATATCTCACTGTGGTCATGGCCACTCAGCTACTTTCTAGACGCCCAGACCACTGAAGCGAACATCTTCCACCAAGTTTGTGCTGTGGGCGGGGTTCTGGACGGGGGCGTGGCCTGTCCCATACTTGCCCAATAGGTGTGCGGTGGGGCGGGGTCCTTCTTGCATCTGAGTCCGGCACAGGGCATGCTTCCTGCAGTTCCATCTCCCTCGCGGGTGCCTCTGGCTTCCCTAGAGGTCTCCGACCCCAGCCTGCCCTCAGCCCACCCGCCCAGCCTGCAACCCTCTCTCGCCATCCTCAGACCTTAGCCCGGGACACCCGGGGATTGCCATCATGGGTGATGGAGGAGGTGAAGGCGAGGACGAGGTCCAGTTTTTGCGGACGGTATGTTTTGTCTGGGTCAGGAGGCTTTGGGGCTATTTCTTGCTTACTTTTCTGAGAGTCCCTCTCTGTCTCTTCCCTGCTTGCTGGTGGTCTCTGAAATCGAGGTCACTTTGTTGTTAACGTCTTTTCTCATCACCTTTTCGACCACGGAGAATTAGCAGGATTTAGGAGGACTGAGTGGGCAGGAGGAGGTCTTCTGACATAAGAGATTTGGGGTCATTGAGGGAGCACCACCCCCCTCCTGCCATTCTGAAAGCAGGCACTTGAGGAAGGTGGTTCTAATTCTTTGGCTTAATTTAGCCGTCCTCCACCGCCACCCCGCCACCCCAGCCCTCATTTGCGTCTTGCTCCAGGCTTTGACCTATTTAAATTCTTGGGAAGGGGGCTGGGGTGGACTGGACAATACCTTTCTTTTCTACTCCCCGCTTTTGGAGGTCTCCTTAGGGGTCTCTTGGATCGTAAATGTACTTTCCTCCTCGGTTTTGGTGAGGAGGATTAACTAGTGTGGCCTCTGAGGGTATGGTGATGAAGTCTCTTCCAGCTCCTTGGTATGTCTTGTGTCTCTGTCTCTGTCTCTGTCTTTGTCTCTTGTCCCTTGGCTTTAGCCTTCTGCATTTTGCTGTCCCTCTGGTCCTGTCTCCCTGAATCTCGGATCCCTAGCTGGGGGCAGGGATGGGACTTGGGACAACAGGTGTCTCTCCCAGAATAGCCCTCTTTTCTGGGCTCTGGGTAGGGGACAGGGAGGGGACAAGAGGGGGGAGGGGCTGCCTCTTTCTTAGTCCTTCCCACCATACCCTCCCCCGGGCCGAGATGGGGGTTGGGGTATGGGAGATGGTCTCTCTTTGGGGCCAGGTCTGCTGACCCTGCACTCTCCCTCCTTCCCCTAGGTCCTGGGTCCATGCAGAAATGCTGACGCAGCATTCCTGACCCAGAATAGGACCCTGGCAGGCTGGGTCCGGTTTCTTGGGAGGGAGGAACAAACAGCTGGGGCCGGTAATGAAGGATGGGGACAGCTGGATGTGAAGCCACTGGAGGAGGGCCTCTCCCAGCCCCAGCCCCTTAGCCTACACCATGGCCTTCCACTGCCCTAAAAAGCCAATGGCTCCCAGCTCCTGAGCAGTCACTCTGCACTAGGCCCCATGCCCAGGGCCTCGGCCTCCTGAGGTGTCTAATTATATTCTCATTGCCCTATCTTCTGAGGTAGGGCCCTATCTTTATCTCCCTGGGAGATTTGAGGGAAACCAAGCCCCAAGTGGTAAACTTGCCCAAGGTCAAGGCCAGGAAGTGGCATCTCTGAGTGCCCTGGGAGACCAAGTCTTGCTTTCAACAGAGGAGATCTGGACCCAGGCTTGCTAGAGTAGTCAGTGTCAGGGGGTCAATGGCCCCAGCCTGGGTCTGTTTGCCTCAAGGTTACTGAGGTTGTGTGGTATTTTCTTTTTTAAAAAAAAAAAGGGTTGGGGATTTAGCTCAGTGGTAGAGTGCTTGCCTAGCAAGCGCAAGGCTCTGACTTCGGTCTCCAGCTCCAAAAAAATGAAAAGAAAAGAAAAGAAAAAAAAATCTCTATTGCGTTGTACCCCCCCTATAAGAAAGAATCCGTTTTGCAACCCAAGCCATTCTTTACATATTTATTGGTATCGTTAAACAAAAGGAAAATTCCAACTTTAAAGGAGGTTGTGGAGTTCGAGACCAGCCTAAGTAACCTAGAGAGGCTTGGTGTCAACTTGACTGTGGCATAACTGACAAGCTGCAAATTATACAGATTCAAACAACTGGGTGGTGTTCCAGACGATTTGTATGTACGGAAAGCTGGCTTCACACTTGACACATAGCCAGGGATGACCTTGAACTCCTGATCCTTTTGTCTCTGCCTCTCAAGTCCTGCTGTGTCTGGTATATGTGGGTTTTGACACACTTTGCAAACAAAGTAACCAGCATGGCGAAACTTCCTTCACCCCAGAGGCCCCTCCCGCCCTTCCCAGCAATCACTCGGTCCGAGCCTTCTCCCACCCACACGTTGTCAGTCACCACTAGAATTTCATATGTGATGTGTGCTCAGGATGTTTTTTGACATGCAGCATGTATCTTAGCCTGAATCCCTTTTGTGGAGGATCCTATGGGAACCTGCTGTGTGGCTGTATCACATATTTGCTTGTTGTCGGGATGGAAATCGAGGCTCGTGTCTGGACAAACCGCACCAGGCCAACACGGTCTCACGTGGAGGAGGTTTATTGGGATGGCGTAGACAGGGGGTGGGGAGGTGGTGGTAAGAGAGGGAGAAGAGAGAGAGAGAAAAGAGGAAGGGGGCAGGAAAGATCTGCCTTTCATTTGAAATGTGACGCAACTGCTCCCAGGTCAAGGTGGGAGCTCAACCAAAGGTTTGCTGGGAATGTGTGACTGTTGCCATGGCAACAGATGCGCAGGTGACCAGGTGACATCACTGCTGGAGGCGAAAGCAGTTCCTGACACCAACACGTGTATCTGCACTTGTGCACGTGGAGTTAGTCACATCTTCACTATTTTCCTTTTCTTTTTTTTTTTTCTGGAGCTGGGGACCGAACTCAGGGCCTTGCGCTTGCTAGGCAAGCGCTCTACCACTGAGCTAAATCCCCAACCCCACTATTTTGATACTACATACAACCCCAGTGAACATTCACACTCACTAAAAATAAGGTCTCCGGCTAGCCTAGAACTCCCAATGCAGGTCATGCTCGTCTCACTATGATCCACCTACCTCTGCTCCTCCAGTACTTTTCTTTTGGGGAGATTGGCTTTTTTTTTGAGGCAGGGTTTCTCTATGTTGTTCTCTGTAAACCAGGCTGGCCCGGAACTTAGAAACCCTCCACCTCTGCGTCCTAAGTGCTGGGATTAAAGGTGTGTGCACACACCACCCGTCTTGCCACACCAATTTTTATCCCCCTCAGACACATTTATTAATGCCACATTGTAAATGGTAGGCAGGTATACAGTGATGTTCCATGTCCCCATCAAACACAGTTTGCTTAATGTGTTCATCTTGAGTGGGCTCAGGGAGCAGTTAGTGGCCATGGGCAGGCGCAGGACTGGAGCCTTTCAAAGCTTTCTTTTATCAGCACTCCTGACTTTAGAAGCGATGAGGATCATTAACCCCATACCCACCCATCCAGACATCCTTAACAAGGCTTTGAGACATCTTAGCTGGACCAAGGCCACAGGCAACATCAGATTCTGCAACAGACGGGGAAAGGTCCAACACACCTATTTTCTAAAAATCACCATTTCTTTTTCTTGATACACGAGTACATATATGATATGTGAGTTCACTGTCGCTGTCTCCAGACGCACCAGAAGAGGGGATTGGATCCCATTACAGATGGTTGTGAGCCACCATGTGGGTGCTGGGAATTGAACTCAGGACCTCTGGAAGTGCACTCTTAACCACTGAGCCATCTTTCCAGGCCCAACACAACTATTTTTTTTTTTTTCGGAGCTGGGGACTGAACCCAGGGCCTTGCGTTTGCTAGGCAAGCGCTCTACCACTGAGCTAAATCCCCAACCCCGACACAACTATTTTTAATAACAACTTTCATAGCATGTCAATCACCCTGATATAAGACCAGACATGTTATTTTCTGGTTCTTGTTCTATTTTCTTTGATAATTAAGGGCACTGACCATAGCCCGGCTGATCTTTTCACTTGCTTTGAATGCAGTGGCCTCTGGATCCAGGGGGCAGGGGGATGGGTAAACGTTCAGATTTCCTGCAGACCCCGAATCCCTGAGGCAGGTTCTAGCATGGGCGTGGTGGTAGTGGGATGCTGGGGTCCGAGGAAGCTGCTTTTAGCGTTTCGCTGTTGTTGTTGTTGTTGTTGTTGTTGTTGTTGTTGTTGTTGTTGTTGTTGGTGGTGGTGGTGGTGGTGGTGGTGGTGGTGGTGGTTATTCCTTTGCTTGCTTGTTTTTGAGACAGCGTCCCATGTAGTCAGGCTGCTCTCAGACTTCCCAGGTATCGGAGGATGACGTTGAGGAGGATGACCTTGAACTCCACATCCTCCTGCCTCCATGTCTAAAATATTTGGAATAACAAAAGGCATTGAACCGTCTTGCTTAGCTTTGTTTTTTCTTTATTTTCTTTTTTGTTTGTGTGCTTGTTTTTGAGACGGTTTCTCTGCGTAGCCCTGACTGTTCTGGAACTCACTCTGTAGACCAGGCTGGACTCGAACTCATAGATATGTGACTTTCTTTTGTCCCCCTACCCCCGCACATGCTGGGATGAAAGGTGACCCTTCTGCCCAGCTACTCCTGGCTCTGGAAACTTCACTATTTAATTGTAGTCTGTTCTTCGTCGACTATCTACCAATCATCTACTCATTTAGCCGTCTGTCTGTCTGTCTGTCTGTCTATCTATCTATCTATCTATCTATCTATCTAGCATCTGTCTGTCTATCATTTATCTATTATCTATCAAGATAGGGACTTGCTCTATTGTCCAGGCTGGTATTGAACTCCTGGACTCAAGCAATCCCTCTGCCTCGGCTCCTGGAGTTGCTGGGATGCCAAGTGTGCATCCTTTTAACCAGTTTGGGAAGCAGCATTTGGAACAGGGTTCCTCCTCAGTTCCTCCTCATGCAGGAGACCGTGGGCGTCGACGCTGTGTGATTAGGTTTGCTGTCACGATTAGATTCCAGGCTCTGATTTACATGCTGGCTTTGCCACTAGTTTGCCTTCTCTCTTTGGGAAAATGATTTGAACGTTTCTGTCTGAGCTCAGTTTCCTTATCCAGAGAAATGGGAGGAAAAAAAAAAAACACCCAATAAAATTTCAAAGTGACCTCTGACCTCGTGTCACCCCTTAGTCCTGCCGTTCCCAGGATCCCATCTCACTTGTCAGTCCTTAACACCTCCTACACTCACTGGAACATTCTTCCCTACAGATGAACAGCTCTGCCGCTTTCTATTTGGACAAGACCCAAGGTCAAAAGGTCATCTTCTTGGCTAGCTGTGTGTCACTTCCCCTCCCCACGTCCCACCTACCTTGATGCTACTCTGTTACATCACACTGGCTGATTTTTTCCCCCCAGAACACCTGCCACTAACTATAAGCTTAAGTACTAACTGACCTGTTTATAGATGTTGTCATACACAGAGCACGTTAGCTCACTGGGGGCAGGGTTTCCCTCCTGTATTTGATGTTATGTATTCCGTGCCTGGCAGGTAAGTCATATTCAAGAAGTCTCTGTTAAATGAGCAGAAGCTCTCAGTAAGCATAAGACAGCCAGTGAAGTCTTGCTAAGTAATGCCCAAGTTCTCTCTCTCTCTGTCTCTCTCTGTCTCTCTCTCTGTCTCTCTCTGTCTCTCTCTGTCTCTCTCTGTCTCTCTCTGTCTCTGTCTCTCTCTCTCTCTGTCTCTGTCTCTCTCTCTCTCTCTCTCTCTCTCTCGATTCCTTGTGAATTTCATCATGGACCCCAATCCCACCCATCTCCCCATCCCCTCCTATCTGCCTTCTGTGTCCTTTCATCTTCTCCACCAAAAGAAAATTTAAAAAAATTAAATAAACAAAACGAAACAAAGCAGCCTCTGGTCATGAAAGCTGCAGTGTGCCCCAGTGTGTCCCACAGCACACTTCTCTGTCCACAGGTCTTTACTTGCAAACGTTGAATGCAATGAGTCATCGTCTGTTTAGAGGCCTCTGGCTTCTGCTGCGCTATCAATACTGGATCCTCACCAGGACTCCTCTCGGATGTCCTGTTGTTCGCCCTGTGTCATGGAGACCCTGCAGCTTTGGATCTGTATGGTGGTCTCCTTCATGTGCCTCAGCTGTTCATAGATGGGGTAGATGTTGGGGTGGGCCACCTCGAAGCCCCGGATCTGGGTCTGGAGGTAGCTGAGTTGCTCAGCCCGCTAGCTTTTCCTCACACACCACCAGGGCAGGCGCTCCAGCACTGCCTTGACTAGTTCACCTAACACCGCAGCCATCAAGGGGCAGGGCCCATTCTCCAGCTTCACATCCTCTGTGCAAGCTTACTGCCACCCATGCCACCAAAGCCAGCTCTACTGTGCTGCCCAGGCAAGGAATGGAGCCTGCTCCCTGTTCCCCTCAGTGCTGCAGCCACCAAGTGGGAGGTGGACCAGCTTTCCCATCTGCCTCAAGTGCGGGGGTGGGGCTGGGGGTGGGGCTGGGGGTGGGGCTGGGGGTGGGGCTGAGGGTGGGGCTGAGGGTGGGGCTGAGGGTGGGGCTGAGGGTGGGTATCTCCCTGGCCAATGACACCTCAAGGCAGACGGAACGGCCAGGGTTCTTAACCACTGAGCCATCCCTCCAGCTCCATCTGTAAATTTCTTGAACTAATTTTCTCTGTTACATAATGGAATAATTTGCTGGGCAAAGTGGTACACCCCGGAGATCCCAACACTTGGGAAGTGTAGGCAGAAGTGTCAGGAGCTCAGTGTCATCCTTGACTACAGGGAAAATTGTGAGGCTAGCCTGGGCTACTTGACACTCTGCTGCGAAAACAAAAACACATAAATAAATAAATAAATAAATAAATAAATAAATAAAAATTTAAAAATTGTCCTGGCTGTGGCGGTGCATGCCTTTGATCCTAGAGCTCTAGAGACAGAGGCAGGTGGATCTCTGTGAGTTTGAGGGCAGCCTGGTCTACAGAAAAATTTCCAGGACAGCCAGAGAAACCCTGTTTCAAAAAAGAAAGGAGGAGGAGGAGGAGGAGGAGGAGGAGGAGGAGGAGGAGGAGGAGGAGGAGGAGGAGGAGGAGGAGGAGGAGGAGGAGGAGGAGGAGAAGAAGAAGAAGAAGAAGAAGAAGAAGAAGAAGAAGAAGAAGAAGAAGAAGAAGAAGAAGAAGAAGAAAGAAAAGAAAAAAAAAAAAAACAAAAACAAAATCAAAGAAAGCACCCCAAAACATTTAATTTGTAAGAAAGTCGATATTTTCCACACTGTGTCACCTTGCAGACCCTCCGTTAGGAGGCCTCTAGAGAGAAGCTAGATTTCGACTCCCTTAAACCTCAGTTTCTCTATTTTTTTTTTTTTTAAGATTTATTCATTTATTATATATAAGTACACTGTAGCTGTCTTCGGATACACCAGAAGAGGGCATCTGGTCTCTTTACAGATGGTTGTGAGCCACCATGTGGTTGCTGGGAATTGAACTCAGGACCTCTGGAAGAGTAGTCGGGTGCTCTTAACCGCTGAGCCATCTCTCCAGCCTCAGTTTCTCTATTTTAAAGTGAAGCGAGGCCTGGGGGCACATGCCAGTTAATTCCAACAACTGAGGCAGGAGTCTCTCATGATTCTAGGATCAAGGCAAGCTGGAAAACTTAAAAAAGCGCTGGCTTAAAAATAAATGAACAAGCAACCAACCAACCAGATAAACAAATGGAGCCCGGCTGGTGCGGAGGGTATCTTTTCTAGAAGAGGAAAGAACCAGCTCCATGGCAGACAGTGTCTTCTGTCCTTTCTGGTTCCCACCAAGGAACCTCGTCCCTCTGTTTTCCCAGGACGACGAAGTGGTCCTGCAGTGCAGCGCCACCGTACTCAAGGAGCAGCTCAAGTTGTGTCTGGCCGCTGAGGGTTTCGGCAATCGCCTCTGCTTCCTCGAACCCACCAGCAACGCGCAGGTCTGTGAGCACAGTGCACCGGAGGAGGGCAGGGTCGGCTTCTAAAAGAGGCTCTGGAGCCTGAAACGGGGGTGCGGGGGGGGGGGGATGCTGATCGGAAAGAATGAATACTAATGGGGGCGTGGCCTGATGGGAGAATTTTGAGATGGGCGGTGCGTGAGTGAGACCTGAAGGGGCGGAGCCTGGCGTGGGGGCGTGGTCTAACGATGGGCAAGATCTGAGACAAGCTTGGTCTGAAGAGTTAAAAGCAGGGCCTGAGGTGGGATAAGATTTGAGGTATGCATAGGGGCTCTGAAGAGAAAAGTGTGGGATCTGAGGTGGAGATGGAGTCTAATGTGGGACAGGATCTGAGGTAGGTGGACCGGGGTTTGGAGAACGAAAGGCGGGGTCTAGGGTCAGGGCGGAGTCTTAGGTGGTGGTGAAGGGTGAGGGTAAGGTTGGATGTCAAGGAGGATTCCTGTGGGCACTGAGAATGGGTGGTCATGGGTCTCAGGAAGGAGGGGCAAAGATCAAAGGAGGAGGGGACCTAGGCAGTTTAGAGGAAAGGGGACCTAACAGGAGAGGACTGTGTCCCATGGGAGATGGGAAGAGTATGAGGGACCTGAGCGTGTGTGGCTTTGAGGGCTCTAGGCATGGAGGGAAATTAGAATCTGAAATGTAGGTGGCTTTGAAGTCAAGAGTGGAGGGCTCGGTATCCAGGAGAATTTTAGTAAGGGTTGTCAGGAGGGCATGGAGACCGAGAGGCCAGAGAAGCCTGTAGTCCGGGAGAGTGAGGTGTAGTCAGGTGAGAGGGGAGAGGACCAGAGGAGAGGGTCTGGGGACGAGAGGAGATAGTCTGTGGTGGTGGTGGGGTGGTGTCAACAGACATCTGAGGAGCAGGGAGTTTAGGGATCTGAGGGGCAGTCTGTCTGTCTGTCTGTCCTACAGTATGGCAGGAACAAAGGCCAGAAGTAATGTTCTTCTAGGATTGGAGAGATTTTGGGTGATTTGCAGGGAAGCACATCATGGGAGTAGGTTCAGAGTTGAGACCAGGGAACACAGAATGATGGAGTGATGCAGGTGATCTGGAAGTTTCTATGGAGTTGGGTGAGTCAGAGGAATCTGAAGGAGGAGGCTGGAAATGGTGTTCCCTGTGCTGTTGGCAAAAATTTGGTGTGTGAGATGCCTGGCAGGATCTGGGGCTTCTTGTGTGGTGAGGATTGAGTCTGGGTGTCTGGGAGAGTGACTATTCAGATTAAGGGATGAGTGAGACATTGTGGGAAACAGTGCTTGCGAGCCTTACCGCTCCAGTAATATTGACTCGCCCCACCTTAGAATGTACCCCCCGATCTGGCCATCTGCTGCTTCATCCTGGAGCAGTCTCTGTCAGTTCGAGCCCTGCAAGAGATGCTGGCCAATACTGTGGAGGCCGGTGTAGAGGTAAGGCTCCACCTCCAAGGAGCAAGGGACAGGGATGAGGATGGGTGAGGGGGTCTGGGGGTCATTCACCATGTGCTTCTTCTTCCCCTCTCTGCCCTGCCCCCCACAGGCCCTCAATTTGGATAAGTGGGTAGGTCTAGCCTTGGGTGTCATCTGTCTTTCCTATCACTCCTGACCCCAGGCCTGCTGCTCAGGCCCACATCCTGAACACAGGGGCTGGGGATTTCCCCCACCCCAGATGTCAGGGGCTGTGGAGCCCAGAACAAGCCAGGCAGGAAGGAAGGAGGGAGCAAGGGGCTTCTGATCCCCTGTTCCCTGGTCCATTCCTTTCTCTTCTTTTTGTCCTCTCCCTCCCCCTGCCCGTCACTGCATGGGACATCTTCCCTCCCCTTCCTCCATCCCAAGTGTCTGCCATCTGAACATTGGGCCCCATGACATGGCTACCTCAGAGCATGGGCATGGGGGGGCCGTGATGGAGGCATGAGGCCGGCAAGGAATTGGATTCACCTCCCTCCTCCAAAGGGCCAAGTCTCCTGATGCATGGGAGTGTGTGGCAGTACCCAGGAGTCGCTTTATCCCCATGGTTGAGAGTCTCGTGCCTAGCAACCAGCTAGGACCGTCCTGGTGCAGACAGATAGAGCCCAGCGATTTTACAACGGGCTACGGTAGATGGGATACTGGGCTCTCTTGAAGATCAAGATCTTCTCTCAGGAAGAGCTTGATCTTCCTGGTCATCTGGAAGATGAAGTTGCTCTTTGGGTGACTTCGGGACTTGGTGTAGAAGAGGAAAGAGGTGGGATGATGGCAAGGTGCCCTTTGTA